>NC_136057.1:1560911371-1561057751 GCF_964261635.1 Lissotriton helveticus
CCACATTCCACATTCCACACACATTCCACACACCACATTCCTCACATATTCCACACACCACACACACCACATTCCACACACACACCACACACACCACATTCCACACACACCATATTACACACACCACATTCCACACACCACATTCCACCCACATTCCACACACCACACACATTCTACACACCACATTCCACACATTCCACACACCACATTCCACACACCACATTCCACACACACCACATTCCACACACCACCTTCCACACACCACAATCCACCTACATTCCACACAACACATTCCACATTTCACACACATTCCACACACCACATTCCACACACATTCCACACACATTCCACACACCACATTCCACACACCACATTCCACACAGACCACATTACACAAACCACATTCCACACACCACAATCCACCGACATTCCACACACCACATTCCACATTCCACACACATTCCACACACCACATTCCACACACCACATTCCACACACATTCCACACACCACATTCCACACACCACATTCCACACACATTCCACACACCACATTCCACATACATTCCACACACCACATTCCACACACATTCCACACACATTCCACACACACCACACACACCACATTCCACATTCCACACACATCACATTCCACACACATTCCACACACCACATTCCATACACCACATTCCACACACATTCCACACAAATTCCACACACCACATTCCACACACACCACATTCCACACACATCCCACACACATTCCACACACATTCCACACATTCCACACACACCACATTCCACACATATTCCACACACATTCCACACACATTCCACACACATTCCACACCACATTCCACATACATTTCACACACCACATCACACACACCACATTCCACACACACACACCACACACACCACATTCCACACACCACATTCAACACACCACATTCCACACACCACATTCCACACACCACATTCCACACACCACATTCCACACACCACATTCCACACACATTCCACACACATTACACACACCACATTCCACACACATTCCACACACCACATTCCACACACATTCCACACACACCACATTCCAAACACCACATTCAACACACACCACATTTCACACATTCCACACACCACGTTCCACACACAACATTCCACTCACATTCCACACACCACATTCCACACACATTCCACACCACATTCCACACCACATTCCACACCGCATCCACACACATTCCACACACCACATTCCACGCTCCACATTCCACACACACTCCACATTCCACACACCACATTCCACACACCACATTCCACACACATTCCACACACCACATTCCACACACATTCCACACACATTCCACACACATTCCACACACCACATTCCACACACATTCTACACACATTCCACACACCACATTCCACACACATTCCACACACCACACACCATATTCCACACACCACACACCAAACGCCACATTCCACACACCACATTCCACACACCATGTTCCACACTCCACATTCCACACATTCCACACACCACATTCCACATTCCACACACCACACATTCCACACACCACATTCCACAAACATTCCACACACATTCCACACACCACATTCCACACACCACATACATTACACATTCCAAACACATTCCACACACCACATTCCACACACATTCCACACACATTCCACACTCCACATTCCACATACATTTCACACACCACACACATTCCACACACAACACACCACACACACCACATTCCACACACATTCCACACACCACATTCCACACACAACATTCCACACACATTCCACACACCACATTCCACACACCACATCCCACACACCACATTCCACACACCAGATTCCACACACACTCCACATTCCACACACCACATTCAACACACCACATTCCACACACATTCCACACACATTCCACACACCACATTCCTCACACCACATTCCACACACCACATTCCACACACCACATTCCACACACCACATTCCACACACATTCCACATACATTCCACACACATTCCACACACCACATTCCACACACATTCCACACACCACATTCCACACACATTTCACATTCCACACACCACATTCCACACACCACATTCCACACACCACATTCCACACACCACATGCCACACACATTCCACACACATTCCACACACATTCCACACACCACATTCCACACACCACACTCCACACACATTCCACACACATTCCACACACATTCCACACACATTCCACACACCACATTCCACATACATTCCACACACCACATTCCACACACATTCCACACACACCACACACACCACATTCCACATTCCACACACATCACATTCCACACACCACATTCCATACACCACATTCCACACACATTCCACACACATTCCACACACCACATTCCACACACACCACATTCCACACACATCCCACACACATTCCACACACATTCCACACACATTCTACACACACCACATTCCACACATATTCCACACACATTCCACACACATTCCACACACATTCCACACCACATTCCACACACATTCCACACACCACATTCCACACACATTCCACACACCACGCACCACACACACCACATTCCACACACATTCCACACACTACACACCACATTCCACACACATTCCACACACATTCCACACACCACATTCCACACACATTCCACACACACCACACACACCACACACAACACATTCCAAACACCACATTCAACACACACCACATTTCACACATTCCACACACCACATTCCACACACAACATTCCACACACATTCCACACACCACATTCCACACACATTCCACACCACATTCCACACCACATTCCACACACATTCCACATCACATTCCTCACCACATCCACACACATTCCACACATTCCACACACCACATTCCACACACATTCCACACACCACGCACCACACACACCACATTCCACACACATTCCACACACTACACACCACATTCCACACACATTCCACACACATTCCACACACCACATTCCACACACATTCTACACACATTCCACGCACCACATTCCACACACATTCCACATTCCACACACCACACACCATATTCCACACACCACACACCAAACACCACATTCCACACACCACATTCTACACACCACATTCCACACTCCACATTCCACTCATTCCACACACCACATTCCACATTGTTATGTTATGTTATGTTAAAATGCGTTTATATAGCGCACGGCTACTCTAAAAGAGTGTCCCGGCGCTTTCCACAACAGCTACAGTGTAAAACATAACACAAAGAACAGATCCCAAAAGCAGGAAAAAGAAAATCCACCTAAGCAGAAAGATTAAAAAGCCAAGTTTTCAGGTTCCTTCTAAATTGAAGCAAATTGGGAGTGCTGCGAAGTACCAGTGGGAGCGAGTTCCACAACTGGGAGGCCTTGAGGCTAAAAGAACGCCCCCCCGTACGAGCCTTCCTCACCCATGGGACCACAACAGTAAAGAGGGATTCAGAGCGAAGAGAGCGGGCAGGACGATAAAAAACCAATCTCTTCTGCAGATATCCCGCACCTGAGCCAAACAGAGCTTTGTGCACCAGCGTCAGGGCTTTAAACATAATCCGTTTACGGATCGGCAACCAATGCAACGTCTGCAGCAGCCCAGAGGCCCGTGTTCGTCTATGCAGGCCAAAGATCGCACGGGCTGCGGAGTTCTGTGCCACCTGCAGGCGCTGGACCAGATAGTCCGGTAGGCCTAGAAAGAGAGCATTGGCATAATCGAGCCTAGATCCGATTAGCGCCTGCACTGTAATCCGTCTGTGCTCCGCAGATAGTAAAGGGAGAAACTTGCGGAGCATTTTCAGAATACCGAAACAGGTGCCGGACAGGCCGAGAACATGCGCTCTCAGAGAAAGCTTGTTGTCAAGCCTAACACCGAGGTTCTTGGCAACCAGGGAGGGCTGCACCGGAGGGCACATAGCGGCCGGCCACCACTGCCGCCATTCGGGATCGATGGCACAGCCGAAGAATAAAACCTCCGACTTGCTGGAGTTGGCCTTCAGGCTATTACGCTGGAACCAGCCGAAGACCATATCCAGACAGTCACGAATTCTCTCCCCATCAAATGGCTGATCTTTGCCACATGTGAAGAGGAGTTGCGTGTCGTCGGCGTAGGACACGATCTGGGCTCCGTACGCCTCCACCGCAGCCGCCAGAGGGGACATAAAGATGTTGAACAATGTCGGGCTCAACACAGATCCCGGTGGAACCCCAACTCCCAGTGGCGGCATCTCGGCGGAGCTCTGGGACACCCAGACCGTCTGGCGGCGGCCTTCCAGAAAAGATGTAAACCATCTGAACACCGTCCCCCTTAGGCCGATGTCATAAAGCCTGGCGAGAAGCGCCTCATGGGGGACGGTGTCGAAGGCCGCCGACAGGTCCAACATGACTAACATGGCCTTGCCACCCACATCCAAGGTCTCCCTGATAATCTCCGAGACCTCCACCAACGCTGTTTCCGTACTGAAATTCGGACGGAAACCGGATTGGGATGGATGGAGCAAATTGTTGGATTCAAGAAAGCTCGACAAGACGCCATGGACATGTTTCTCCGTGATCTTAGCCAGAGCCGGGAGAAGTGAAATTGGCCTGTAATTGGCCAACACCTCGGCATCAAGACCAGGCTTTTTCAGGAGGGGGATCACCATCGCCCTTTTCCAGGTGCGTGGAACAATCCCCTCCCGCAAGGAGGCATTGAGGATCGGGTTGACCAAAGGATCCACCACTGCCGCCATCCCCGCCAAAAACTTGGCGGGGCAGGGGTCCAGTGGTGAGCCAGATTTAAGTCTGGCCAGCAGCGTCCGAGACATGTCACTGGAGACAGGTGGAAAGTCAGCCAGTACTGCCGTGGACATGGGCGATGTTCCAGGTCCTGCCCACATTCCACACACCACACATTCCACACACCACATTCCACAAACATTCCACACACATTCCACACAAAACATTCCACACACCACATACATTCCACATTCACACACATTCCACACACCACATTCCACACACATTCCACATTCCACACACATTCCACACACATTCCACACACCACATTCCTCACACATTCCACACACATTCCACACACCACACATCACACACACACACCACATTCCACACACCACATCCCACCCACATTCAACACACCACATTTCACACACCACATTCCACACACATTCCACACACATTCCACACACCACATTCCACATTCAACACACACCACATTTCACACATTCCACAGACAACATTCCACACACATTCCACACACATTCCACACACCACATTCCACACCACATTCCACACCACATTCCACACCACATTCAACACCACATTCCACACCACATTCCACACACATTCCACACACCACATTCCACACACCACATTCCACACACACTCCACATTCCACACACCACATTCCACACACCACATTACACACACATTCCACACACCACATTCCACACACATTCCACACACCACATTCCACACACATTCCACACACATTCCACACAACACATTCCACACACCACATTCCACACACATCCCACACACATTCCACAGACATGCCATACACATTCCACACACACCACATTCCACACATATTCCACACACATTCCACACACATTCCACACCACATTCCACATACATTTCACACACCACATTCCACACACACACACCACACACACCACATTCCACACACCACATTCAACACACCACATTCCACACACCACATTCCACACACCACATTCCATATTCCATATTGAGGTTCCGTGACAATTTGAACCCGTGTTTTCAACATTGTCGTAAATACATAATTTTGGTATCAGTGAACCGCAAATGATCCATTTAGCATATCCTGGTGTTTTCGCTATGCTACGAGCAAGAGCACTCCTTTTATGAACACATTTCTGATCTACCCATGGCATCCATCTTAGATCACGGAAGCCATTTTGTGTTTCTTGCCCTCACGTAGACAATGGACACGCAGTGACCTCTAGCACCTAAGGACACGTAGGCTTTAGCCGGAGATTCACCTTGCTAGCGACACGTGCACCTTAGAACAGAACACGCCATGGCCGCATGACTCGACAGAAGTTGCCTCCACTGCCTGAGGCCAGTCCTGCTATACTGGTTCTCGTGTTCGTTGGCCTGATCATGATTAGGCGGCCGAATCTGGTAGCCTTGCCCATTTACGACCCACAAACATCTCTTATCCTACTTTTCTATCTTCTGCACCTGGCTCTGCTCCTTTCCTTCTGGGCCTTTATTAGGGGGAGGTAACGAAATTTACAATGAGGCGGTCCGGGTCTTGAATGAAAAGTTGACATGGGATTATGATGGAATAGTGGGAACCCCTCGTTCGTAATGTTTTGACATCAGATATTGCTGACGATTCCTGTGCAACGCCAAATATTTATTGTTTAAGATACAAAGGTTTTTGAACGTGCTAACATGTAAAGAATTTTGCCTGAAGCCCAATATTCAATATATAAGGAGCAACCCTCGTTGTACAATTCGAACAGGCTCCTAGACACTGCCCGTGTGTAGTTTCTGTGACTTCTGTGTCCCTGCAGTAATAAACCTTTGGTCTTTGACGCCACCATCGAGAAGCCCGTGTTTCTGTTTATTTGTGCACCGAGACAGGTAGAACTCCGGGGTCTTCGGGTGTTATCCCTGACACCTCTGGACGGAACCAAAAAGTCCAGAACTCCAATTGGCGCCCAACGTCGGGCGACGTCATTCGGTACCGGTCCAAAAGCCTGAAGAGTTCGAGAAGCTTCGTGTGAAGATTCCTGAGGGAGGCGCCCCACTTCATCGATCTCGGCATATCGCAAAAGTGGCCCGACGTTCTCTTCCACGAGGGTTCCCGTTCAGACGGCTGCAGTGGTCCGTTGCCTTGACCGTCGCCCTGTCTTGGACCCGAGGTGCAGTCCTTAGTACGGCGAGACGAGACGGGTTTCTCCTTGGTGACGTCTTCAGTGCCTCAGTTAAGTATCAAGTGGTTGCTAGTTGGTTACTTCGTAAGGGTTGTTCCTGTTAGGATAAAATCCCTTTTCAGTTCTTGGTTTGGTTTGGTTTCGTAAGATTATCACTGGTTGTTCTAGTCACGATAATCATTTGGTTTAGTTTGGGTATCGATACATTTGTTCGCTTTGGTAGGCCTAAGTTCTTGGTCCGAGTGCGCACCTTTGTTCGTGTTTTTGTTTGGTCTGTGTTCCGGGTTATAAAATGGTAAGTCGGAAAAATTGTATGTTGTCGTGCTTTGGTTGCAACAGTGATTCCCGGTTGGAGGACTCATGTCTGGTTCCTCCGATTGGGACTCCTCTTTATGATCTGTATTGTAAGTTTGGAGTGGGTCCTATATCTAATAATGAGGTATGGGTCCGATATACGCAGAAAGACGGTGTCCTTAGTTGGCCACTGCATGGTAGTTTTGAACCCCAAGTTCTTGATAATTTAGAAACGAAATTGTTCAAGAAGAAAGCCCGGCCGGCAATGTTTGATTCTCTTCGTTATTGGCGAAAAGAATCTAAACAGAGAGAAATTAAAAAGTTGAAGAAAGAACAGAAAGAGCAAGAGTTGACTTTAGAACAGTCTGCTAAGCAGCTGCAACTCAACGAGTCTGAGAAAGCAATGGAGGTGGCCAACAGAGAACGTAATTTAGCGATAGACAAGTGCTATCCTGCTTTGCCATCAAGTTCAGCTAAGATAGTAGAGGACCCTGAAAACGATCCTCTGTTGTCTTACTTGTTACGGTCACCCCCACCGTATGCACAGGGTGCTACGGCTCCACCTTTACCGAATGTTCAATTACCGGTTGCTGGGCAACCTGGTGCTCCTGCTCCCCTGAATCAAGCTCCTGTACCTCCTGTGGTCAATATTAATGTTCCTTCGGCACCCCCTCTTCCAGGGTTGCCGGCTTCTTTACCTATACCTGTATCGCTTACACCTGCTAGTCCACAGGCTACTTTGCCCGCTACTCCTACTGATCCTGTTCTATCTGTCCCAACTGCTACTTTATTCTCTGCTTCTGCTAGTGTTATGACTCCGCTTTCTGTTCGTCGGAGAATCACTGATTCTGTCTCTAATATTCTATCTCCCTTCTATAAAACTCTGATTAAGACTCCTACCTCTGATTTTGTGCAGAGACGTAGTCAGCTTCCCAGTACTGAAGAACGAGGAATATTAGATTCCACAGCTCTTAGATGGATTTTAAAAAGTGGAAGATATAGTACTAGAGATGTATTAGATACATTTATGCAATGGAAAGAACCGACACAACGATATGTGTTCGATGAAATGTGCTTCCTTTTACGTAAGGAATTGGAAGAGGATGACTCTGAATCAAATCTAGAAGAATTAATTAATGTTCAGAAAGAGTTTGCTGCAGGTATGATAGTTGGTCAAAATATAAAAGAAGCGATGGAACTGATTTTAAGTTATAGGAATGACCCATCCCTTCGTTCACCGAGGGAGTTAGAAAAACGTAGTACGAAGCAGAATCGCCAATATCCAATGAGGGAGGTTCCTCCAATTTGGCGCGAAGCTGTGCAAGCTGATGTACCGAATGGTATTGTTGCCGCTCCGGCCCAATTCCAGAGAGTGTGGATACACATTCCGTGGAAGCGAGCTGAAGTATTGGCAGTAAAGCAGGCCTTGCCTGATCCGCGTAAAAATCCAGCCGGATATTACAAGGAATTAGCACAGACAGTTGAGGCTTGTGTGATGAATCTAGCGGACATTGACATGTTATTTGGGAATGTAGTTCCGCAACCAATTTGGGCTAAAATTCGTAAAGAGAATCATCCAGTTGCCCTAGGTGGTGATTGGGCAGCTATAATTGCAGCGGATGGTCAGCAAATAGGTGGTTCCAAACCCGAACCTCTAATTGCTAATTTACCCGGTAGAATAATTGAATTAATGAAGACTCTGATGCCGGCATTGCGCGTTAACTGGGACAAGTTGTCCGCATGCAGGCAAAAGAAGGACGAAAGTGTTTCCGACTTTTTCACAAGGTTCGAAGAGACTTTTGTGGATCATAGTGGTCAGGATATGAGCACAGAAGGAGGACAGAGACTATTCGTTGATAAATTTGTACACAATTTGTTGCCCGAACTTAGTAATAAATTGAAAGATTCCGAGAGTGCGTGGGCTGTCTCTACGACTGCACAAATACTTGCGACTGCCCAGTACTATGAAAATAGGGATAAAGAGGAGAAGGAAAAATCAGAGAAGAAGACAAAAGATTTAAAAACTAAAGTTCTTTTACAGCAAGCATATCCGCCTCGCACGAATCAGACTAATACGCAGCAAGGTTCATATCAAAGGACAGATTATGGTACTCAGAGACCGCAATACCAGTGGAACCAGTGTGCATACTGTAAGAAGGAAGGCCATTATAAGAATGAGTGTCCAGTCTTAGCGCAGAATAATGCTGCGGCAGCTCAGAGAGGTCGTGGTGGTTATATGCAAAATTCTAGGGGTCGAGGACGGAGTGCTATGCCTCCACATACGAACGATCGCCCTTCTAACCATTTTGATCAGCGAAATAGTCAGTCTGCTCAGCAAAATAGATCTCAGCAGTATCATGTTGAAGACTATTGTGAAACTGATGGATGAAGGGTTTCAGCAAAAAGAGTACTAGGACAGCCAAGGACAAAGAGAGGGAGTAGTATGAGTTCCAGTAGATCAGAGTGGGCCTTATGTCGCAGTAGCAGCATCAGGTGTAGTCGAACCGTTTCTGTTGGATACTGGTGCAGCAAAAAGTTCTATCATACATGAGAAACTCCCTGGCGCACCTTTGTCTGGCTTAACAAATGTTTCAGTAGGTTTTTCAGGCGCCCCTGTTTACAACCCCGTATCTGGTCCTTTGTCTATTTCTGTTGGACCCCGTCAATTGAAAGCTCCCTTGATTTTGACGACAGGTTGTAATGAAAATCTGCTTGGTTTAGACTTGTTAAAACGCCTATATGCGACATTGTACTGTTCTCCGGAAGGAGTACAGCTTACGTTGGGTAAAAGAATCACCTCTCCAATGTACTTGTCGATGGATGCGCTCCCACCAGAGCTGCGTTCTCTCCCTGATACTCTTTGGGCGACTGGTCCTAATGATGTAGGTCTTTTAGAAATCCCACCATATGTAGGTACTTTGAAAGCGAATGTAAAATTTCCACGAATTCCACAATACAGAATCTCTAGTGAAGGTGAACGCGCACTTTTATTAATTGTGCAAGATTTGATCGAGAAAGGTGTAGTAGAAGAAACTAGAGGGAATGTCTGTAACAGTCCTGTCTTGCCAATTCTGAAACGTACAGATCCTTCAAAACCTCCAGTATATAGGTTTGTCATAGATCTTAGGGAGGTTAACAAGATTGTGATTCCACAGTTCCCTGTAGTTCCAGACATAACTGCATTGTTAACGTTGATTCCTGCTACAGCCACATGGTTTTCAGTTATCGACTTGAAGAATGCCTTTTTCAGCATTCCGATAGCCGAGGAAAGCAGGGATATTTTCGGCTTCTCTTTAGGAGGTCGAAGCTTCAGGTTTAAACGTGCTCCACAAGGGTATTGTGAGAGTCCGTCCATTTACAGTCAGGCATTAAAAAGTCAGTTAGATTCCTTTGTACTTCCTCCTGGTTCTGCTTTAGTGCAGTATGTAGATGATCTTCTAGTAGCTGCCGATGACAAGGAAACTTGCAAAACAGCTACAATTTCGTTATTGCATCATTTGTCTAATTTGAATCACAGGGTGTCACCTTCGAAAATGCAATATTGTTGCCAAGAAGTGACCTACCTAGGTCATCTCTTGTCAAAGGAGGGAAGGAAGTTGACCCCAGAGAGAATAAAAGCAATTACACAGATGAATGTTCCTAGCACACAGATAGAAGCACGTGCCTTTTTAGGTATTACCTCATACTGTAGGCAGTGGATCCCAAATTTTTCTCTTTTGGCAAAACCGTTGGTAGCTTTGACTGGGAAAAATGTTCCGAGTCCAGTGCCATGGTCTGCTGAATGTCAGGAGAGTTTTTCTGAGTTACGAAATGCACTGTGTTCAGCTCCTGTGTTGGGTACTCCTGACTACAGTAAGCCATTTACGCTCTATGTTCACGAGAGAGAAGGTTGCGCGTTGAGTGTTCTGACACAGAAATTTGGTGATAAACAACGCCCTTGTGCGTATTTTTCATCAATATTAGATCCGGTAGCTAGAGCGTTGCCTAGTTGTTTGAGAGCTACAGCGGCAGCTGCGGCTTCCATTCGACAATCTGCTGGTTTGGTCATGAACAACATGCTAGTGGTTATGGTTCCTCATGCTGTGGACACACTCATGAACCGAACTAAGACACAACACCTTACCAGTGCTAGATTATCTGGCTATGAGCTGACACTGCTAGCGAGTCATATTCAGATCAAAAGATGCAATGTATTGAATCCAGCAACATTGTTGCCGACTAGTCAAGAGTCGAGTGATTCCGAACCACATGACTGTTGCTTTAGAACCGAGGAAGAGACAAAAGGACGAATTGATCTTAAAGACACTCCGTTGTCAGATCCGGATGGCACGTTGTATGTTGATGGGTCTTGTTTTAAATTGGAGAATGGTGATGTAACTGCTGCCTATGCAGTAACGACTTTGAGTACGATTGTGGAGACTGCAAGAGTGAGTCAGAATTCTGCCCAAGCTGCGGAATTAATTGCGCTAACGAGAGCGTGTGTTTTAGCTAAGGGAAAGAGAGTGAATGTGTTCACAGATAGTCAGTACGCGTTCGGCGTGGCCCATAGTTTTGGCCGTTTGTGGAAAGAGAGAGGTTTCATTACGTCCCATGGGACTAAGATTCAATATGGTCAGCTAGTTAATGACTTGTTGGAATCTCTAACCTTGCCGACTGAAGTTGCGATTGTGAAGTGCAGCGCTCATAAAGCAATCACGGATGATGTTGGTCGTGGGAATGCTTTTGCTGACGAGACTGCTAAACAGACAGCTAGAAATATGATGAGTAGAATGTATGTTGCAACGTCTGCAAGATGGATTTCTGAGTCTGGAATGTGTGAGGACACAGTGGAAAGCGTGAAAGAAATTCAGAAAGAGGCGACTGAGGAGGAAAAGCTTGCATGGAAAGAGAGCACAGGTAAATTGGACTCGAATGGGTGTTGGATTGACTTGTCGGAACAACAGCGTTGGATGTTGCCTGATGCGTATGTGCTTGCAGTAGTAACAATGGCACATGGAGCAGCGCATATCAGTTCTAAAGGGATTTGTAAGATGTTGGCTTCAGTCTGGAAGAATGATGGGATTAGTAAGTGTGCAGAGAGAGTGGTGAGAAATTGTATGGTATGCCTGATGCATAATCCTGGCAAGGGAATCCCCACACCTGCAGGTCACTTCGCTCCTCCTTCTTGCCCCTTTGAAGTGATTCAGTTAGACTTCATTCACATGGATCGTTGCAACAATCTAAAGTACGTCCTAGTGGTAGTTTGTGCTTTCTCCAGATGGATCGAAGCATATCCACTGAAGGACAATACTGCTTTGTCCACTGCCAAAATTCTTCTCAAGGAATACTTCCCTAGGTATGGCATGCCACGGATTGTATGGTCAGATAACGGAAGTGAGTTCGTAGGGAAAGTTATGCAGAGTATGTGTGCCGGTGTAGGGATTAAACAAAAGTTCCACAGTGCGAACCATCCCCAGTCTGCTGGTTTAGTTGAGGGTTACAATGGCACCCTCAAGCTGAAACTCGCTAAAATACAGGCATCCACAGGTTTGTCCTGGCCAGATGCACTACCCTTGGCTTTGTTATCAACGAGAGCAACTGTACATTCTAGAGTAGGGCTTAGTCCATACGAAATAGTTTTTGGTCGTCCCGCCAATGTTTGGGGCGTGCCTAGGCCAAAAGAATTTAGACAGCTGGAATATCCAATGTTAATTGATTACCTTTTCGACTTGACTGCTAAATTGAGCCTTATTCACCCACAGGTTTTCGATGCATTGCCAAAGCCACCGGAGAGTCCAGGTCATCAGCTGAAACCTGGGGATCAAGTCGTCATTAGAAATTTTGCAAGAATGAAAAATCTTCAGCCCAGATTCATTGGCCCCTTCCAGGTGTTATTGATGACGAGAACTGCTATTCGTGTGGCCGGACGGAAGAATTGGATACACACGACACACGTCAAACGTGTGCCCCTGCCACTTCCTTACGACAACTGGGTGAAGAAAGGAATCGGTGCCTCTGAAGCAGAACAAATACCCAGTTTCATCCCTTTCAGCGATGCAGAACTGATCACAGATACATCAAACTCTGGCTCTCCTCCTGAAACTGCTCTTTTGAACCCTGAACATTTGCCATCTGCATCAAAAGAACATTTGTCATCTGCGAACGTGAACATTGCAACGTCGGCTGAAAATACATTGTTTCCAGATCAGACAGCTCCTGCAAAACTGAGATACAATTTACGATCTCGCAATATGGACAAATAAAGCAGGAAACTGCCTATTTTCACATTTGAATTTTTTGATACATTGCCTCCAGCCAGGAAGTTTGCTATTGTTTTGTTGTTTTAAAATTGCCTTGCCGTCTGGGTAGCCGTAGGGTCGTGGCTGTGTGCCTAGTTGAATCTGCGGGGGTCAGACACAAGGTCGATCTTTCTGTTAGTTCTGGGAACTCCCAGGGCTGATAGAGGCATTTTCATCTACGTACACATCATCAGTGGTCGCGAGCGGACTGTAGAAGATGGAGCTTCCTGAGCTGCAACGAGAGAATGTAATTTATGTTCGCAGAAATAGACTATACAGAATACTTCACAGCAAATGCTTTCTAATGCAATGTGCAGTTACGTTTTTAATTGTTTTGATAACGTCGGTGGGTGGAATCGCCTTTGGTGTGCATTTGATTTTTATGCCGGTAACTACAGTACCTCCCCTTGATCCTGCTACTTCTACTGTTTCTTCTATGCATTCTTTTCACTCGTTTCCTGAACACGAACAAGCTCGACGCTCAGAATTTATTAACAATACATTTGTACAGCTCTTGCATCAACACCAACTGGTAGTTAATACTACAGACTGCTGGGTGTGTGGCTTGATACCCCACACTATGGATAAAGGCATTCCCTATCTAGTCTTGCCTTTTAGCTATAATGGATCATTTCAGGCCTTTCAGACCATTTTTGCCTATGCCCTTGAGACCTATCCTCCGCGTCCACCACGTTCCACTAAATACAACTCAGCCAACAAAGCTTTAGTCCAGGGAATTATTGACATGATTAAAGACGTCAATAATACTCTATCTTACCCTAGAGATGAATTACGGGTATATTTGAGTTGGAACTCTACAGAGTATCGCCTTAGTTTGGGAGAAAGCAAGCGTAAAAGCTCCACTCCAGTCTGGGTCGTGCCTCACCGAGGTCAGGTCTGTTTGCAAGGAAATGGGAGAAATCCGAGAGCACAGCTAGGGAGGAGTGAGTGCGTTGAGACTTACGTGTTTCCGTCTAACTCTTCCCCTGCCTTCCTTACTGCTAGGGGTACTTACTTCATCTGTCAAGACAGAGCGTATACATGGCTGCCTGCTGACTTCTCAGGTTCGTGTTATATTGCTCGATTGTTGCCTCCGACATACACTGCTTCTTCAGATTATCACAAGACCGGAGTAGCAAGAGGTGTCTTCAGCAAGGAAGATACCGCTGGTCAGGAAGCTGGAGACTTCTTCAAAGGTTTCCTTCCGTTTTGGGGGCCTATGGCCAATAGTAGAAATCTACGTCAGCTAACACGGGTAGTTGAATCTACTATTACAGAAACTGCTGGTGCCCTTAGTAACTTGACAGCTGAGCTTCAGGCGGATCGTCTCATGACGTTGCAGAACCGTATGGTTCTAGACGTAATACTTGCAGATCGAGGTGGGGTATGCAGAATGATCCAATCGAGCTGCTGTGTTTTTATTCCCAATAATGCTCCAACCGTCTATGAAGCGATCTCTAAGCTACACAAGATTTCCGACTCTATACACGTAGACAAGGGAAACTGGTCCTTCATGGAGTGGTTTTGGACTCTGGTATCAGCGTGGGGATGGAAGGTTCTGATGGTCATTGGTGTCATCCTAGTATTTCTGTTCTCATGCTGCCTGATTATCCAGTGTGGTCCCGCTTTGTGTAGTCTTTGTGCTGCAACATGTTTCAGAAAACCACCTGCGTTTGGAGAAAAGGCGCGAGAAAGAATGATGATGCAACAACATGTCACTGACCTGATGAGCATAGAGATAGACTCGGACATAGAGTAATTGCCTACGTAAGGGCAAAAGGAGGTCTGAGGTTCCGTGACAATTTGAACCCGTGTTTTCAACATTGTCGTAAATACATAATTTTGGTATCAGTGAACCGCAAATGATCCATTTAGCATATCCTGGTGTTTTCGCTATGCTACGAGCAAGAGCACTCCTGTTATGAACACATTTCTGATCTACCCATGGCATCCATCTTAGATCACGGAAGCCATTTTGTGTTTCTTGCCCTCACGTAGACAATGGACACGCAGTGACCTCTAGCACCTAAGGACACGTAGGCTTTAGCCGGAGATTCACCTTGCTAGCGACACGTGCACCTTAGAACAGAACACGCCATGGCCGCATGACTCGACAGAAGTTGCCTCCACTGCCTGAGGCCAGTCCTGCTATACTGGTTCTCGTGTTCGTTGGCCTGATCATGATTAGGCGGCCGAATCTGGTAGCCTTGCCCATTTACGACCCACAAACATCTCTTATCCTACTTTTCTATCTTCTGCACCTGGCTCTGCTCCTTTCCTTCTGGGCCTTTATTAGGGGGTGGTAACGAAATTTACAATGAGGCGGTCCGGGTCTTGAATGAAAAGTTGACATGGGATTATGATGGAATAGTGGGAACCCCTCGTTCGTAATGTTTTGACATCAGATATTGCTGACGATTCCTGTGCAACGCCAAATATTTATTGTTTAAGATACAAAGGTTTTTGAACGTGCTAACATGTAAAGAATTTTGCCTGAAGCCCAATATTCAATATATAAGGAGCAACCCTCGTTGTACAATTCGAACAGGCTCCTAGACACTGCCCGTGTGTAGTTTCTGTGACTTCTGTGTCCCTGCAGTAATAAACCTTTGGTCTTTGACGCCACCATCGAGAAGCCCGTGTTTCTGTTTATTTGTGCACCGAGACAGGTAGAACTCCGGGGTCTTCGGGTGTTATCCCTGACACCTCTGGACGGAACCAAAAAGTCCAGAACTCCAGAATGTGTGTGGAATGTGGAATGTGTGAAATGTGGAGAGTGTGTGTGGAATGTGGAGTGTGTGTGTGTGGAATGTGGAATGTGTGTGGAATGTGGTGTGTGGAATGTGTGTGGAATGTGGTGTGGAATGTGTGTGGAATGTGTGTGGAATGGGGTGTGTGGAATGGGGTGTGTGGAATGGGGTGTGTGGAATGGGGTGTGTGGAATGTGTGTGGAATGTGGTGTGTGGAATGTGGCGTGTGGAATGTGGTGTGTGGAATGGGTGTGGAATGTAGTGTGTGGAATGTGTGTGAAATGTGTATGGAATGTGTGTGGAATGTGCGTGGAATGTGCATGGAATGTGTGTTGAATGTGCATGGAATGTGTGGAATGTGTGTGGAATGTGTGTGGAATGTGGAGTGTGTGTGTGGAATGTGTGTGAAATGTGGTGTGTGGAATGTGTGTGGAATGTGGTATGTGGAATGTGTGTGGAATGTGTGTGGAATGTGGTGTGTGTGTGGAATGTGTGTGGAATGTGTGTGGAATGTGTGTGGAATGTGGTGTGTGGAATGTGGTGTCTGGAATGTGTGTGGAATGTGGTGTGTGGAATGTGGTGTGTGGAATGTGGTGTGTGGAATGTGGTGTGTGGAATGTAGTGTGTGGAATGTGGTGTGTGGAATGTGGTGTGTGGAATGTGGTGTGAGGAATGTGTGTGGAATGTGTGTGGAATGTGGTTTGTGGTGTGTGGAATGTGGTGTGTGGAATGTGGTGTGTGGTGTGTGGAATGTGTGTGGAATGTGGTGTGTGGAATGTGTGTGGAATGTGGTGTGTGGAATGTGTGTGGAATGTGTATGGAATGCGGTGTGTGTGGAATGTGGTATGTGGAATGTGTGTGGAATGTGTGTGGAATGTTGTGTGTGGAGTGTGGTGTGTTGAATGTGTGTAATGTGGTGTGTGTGGAATGTGGTGTGTGGAATGTGGTGTGTGGAATGTGGTGTGTGGAATGTGTGTGGAATGTGTGTTGAATGTGGTGTGTGGAATGTGTGTGGAATGCGTGTGGAATGTGGAATGTGGAATGTGTGTGGAATGTGTGTGGAATGTGGTGTGTGGAATGTGTGTGGAATGTGGATGTGGAATGTGGTGTGTGGAATGTGGTGTGTGGAATGTGTGTGGAATGTGTGTAGAATGTGGTGTGTGGAATGTGGTGTGTGGAATGTGGTGTGTGGAATGTGGTGTGTGGAATGTGGAGTGTGTGGAATGTGGTGTGTGGAATGTGGTGTGTGGTATGTGGTGTGTGTGGAATATGGTGTGTGGAATGTGGTGTGTGTGGTGTGTGTGTGGAATGTGTGTGGAATGTGGTGTGTGGAATGTGGTGTGTGTGGTGTGTGTGTGGAATGTGTGTGGAATGTGGTGTGTGGAATGTGGTGTGTATGTGCAATGTGTGTGAAATGTGGTGTGTGGAATGTGGTGTGTGGAATGTGTGTGGAATGTGTGTGGAATGTGCGTGGAATGTGTGTGGAATGTGGTGTGTGGATTGTCGTGTGTGGAATGTGTGTGGAATGTGTGTGGAATGTGGTGTGTGGAATGTGTGTGGAGTGTGTGGAATGTGGAGTGTGTGGAATGTGGAGTGTGTGTGTGTGGAATGTGGAGTGTGTGGAATGTGTGTGGAATGCGGTGTATGGAATGTGGTGTGTGGAATGTGTGTGGAATGTGGAATGTGTGTGTAATATGTGTGTAATGTGTGTGTAATGTGTGTGGAATGTGGAATGTGGAGTGTGTGAATGTGGAATGTGGAGTGTGTGTGTATGTGTGTGGAATGTGGAGTGTGTGTGTGGAATGTGTGTGGAATGTGTGTGGAATGTGTTTGGAATGTGGTGTGTGGAATGTGGTGTGTGCAATGTGTGTGGAATGTATGTGGAATGTGTGTGGAATGTGGAGTGTGTGAATGTGGAATGTGTAATGTGTAATGTGGAGTGTGTGAGGAATGTGTGTGGAATGTGTGTGGAATGTGGAATGTGGAGTGTGTGTGGAATGTGTGTGGACTGTGTGTGGAATGTGTGTGGAATGTGTGTGGAATGGGGTGTGTGGAATGTGTGTGGAATGTGGAATGTGTGAAATGTGGAGAGTGTGTGTGGAATGTGGAGTGTGTGTGTGTGGAATGTGGAATGTGTGTGGAATGTGGTGTGTGGAATGTGTGTGGAATGTGGTGTGTGGAATGTGGTGTGGAATGTGTGTGGAATGTGTGTGGAATGGGGTGTGTGGAATGGGGTGTGTGGAATGTGTGTGGAATGTGGTGTGTGGAATGTGGCGTGTGGAATGTGGTGTGTGGAATGGGTGTGGAATGTAGTGTGTGGAATGTGTGTGGAATGTGTGTGAAATGTGTATGGAATGTGTGTGGAATGTGCGTGGAATGTGCATGGAATGTGTGTTGAATGTGCATGGAATGTGTGGAATGTGTGTGGAATGTGTGTGGAATGTGGAGTGTGTGTGTGGAATGTGTGTGAAATGTGGTGTGTGGAATGTGTGTGGAATGTGGTATGTGAAATGTGTGTGGAATGTGTGTGGAATGTGTGTGGAATGTGGTGTGTGTGTGGAATGTGTGTGGAATGTGTGTGGAATGTGTGTGGAATGTGGTGTGTGGAATGTGGTGTCTGGAATGTGTGTGGAATGTGGTGTGTGGAATGTGGTGTGTGGAATGTGGTGTGTGGAATGTGGTGTGTGGAATGTAGTGTGTGGAATGTGGTGTGTGGAATGTGGTGTGTGGAATGTGGTGTGAGGAATGTGTGTGGAATGTGTGTGGAATATGGAGTGTGTGAATGTGGAATGTGGAGTGTGTGTGTGGAATGTGTGTGGAATGTATGTGGAATGTGTAGTGTGGAATGTGTGTGGAATGTGTGTGGAATGTATGTGGAATGTGGTGTGTGGAATGTGGTGTGTGGAATGTGTGTGGACGGGATAAGAGCCTGCATCTGGGAATCGTACAGTAAAGCGACTGGCACATCACCTGAACAAGAACAACCACGAGGGCCCCCTGTCAAATAAAGCACCCCCATCAACAGATTAGGGTCACCAAAACTAGTAGCCCTAGTGAGGTGAAAACTTTAAACACTCCTGAGGGAGCCCCCTTAAAAGTAGTTAGGGACCTCCCACAGATGGATTCTGTTGGGCACAGGTAAACCTGGGACCCAAAGGGCCCAAACCTGAACTGTCCCTCCAGCAAGCCAAACAGAGGGACCCAGCCTCCAGCTTTAGGTAGCCAGAGGTTGACCCTGAGAGCACAGTGCAACTCGGTTGAAGAAAGAAAGGCACACATGGTGGAAGATAATTGGAGGAAGCAGAGCCCTAAATTAGTGGAGCCTCACTTCAATACTCCATATCCAAACCAGCCTTTGACTTTGCATAAACACACCCAAGGTAGTGATTCCCTATGGTGGAGACCCTCTAATACCCCAAGGGTGAGGGACTGCTTAGTGGACCATGAGACAGGGGGTACCCATGCTAGTGCAGGTGCTTCCTTATATGGCCACTCAGGCAATATAGGCTTACCTGGCCAAGGATAGCCTTATCTCCTTTCGTTTGGGGGGGGGTTGTGTAGGAAGGTGGCTACCTGACTATGGTTACCCCAGATTCTTTTGCCTTGTGTTTAGCTGGTTTTCGACTTAGTTGGCCTGGTTCCCTGCTAATCAGGGCCCAAGGCCATCTACTCTCTCTGTAAAATGGATTCCATGTACCCTAGGTGCATAACTAGATTGGCTTGGGTCACCTTATCAGCCCCTGTACAGAGCACTATAGGTGCCCAGGGCATAGGTGCATCCAAGGCCTGCCAAGGGCTGCAGCATATCTTTTGCCACCCCTGGCTGGCTATCTAAAATTGACACAACTGGCTGATCACTCAGCTGGGGCAAGGTGGTGTAATCACCTCTTGCTTAGATATAGTATACCTAAATCTAAACCTATATCTGGACACATATAAACCTATGAGCCACTCCTATGGAAGGCCTTATCAATCCTGGAGGCAGAGTGCGTGGTTTAACGTGAGCTGGAGCTCTAGCATGAGCTGAGCCTGTCTGCAGCTGTCGGGAACAACTCCCTAAGCTGTTCCGGGATAATGCCATACCATATACTCTTAAGTGCATTATAATCCTTGCGGTTATATAGCAACTTTGGTTTGGCTTTATCAAAACATGTCGTGTAAGGTGTCATACGATTTGGAATACTATCCCCTCGCCAGTCCTGGCGACGGGGATAGCATTCCACCCCTCTAGAGGGAGAAGACATGTTACTTTGCTGAAATGCGGTTGATTTTTACAAGAGCCTCAGATCCACAAAATGGATGCTTCTGCCATAGACACAGGTCTGACCCCCTGCAGCTGACCGGAACTCAGCCAAGGAGGCCTGAACAAAGGATTTCCTGTCGCAGGGAGGTGTCACACCACCCCAGACAGGAGATAGTGGATTGTAGCAGGGAGGTTTGAAAGAAACCAGACACTGCTTGGGGCGCACAAGGCTGCCCCTTGCATAATCCGGCCAAACCGGTTCTGGGGCCCCCCAGCCCCTGTCCCAGCGCGGCCTGGATCAAAGGAAAGGGGTGTACCCACCCCCTTCCTGGGTCCCACCCATAGGAGGGGACCTAGCAGGTAATCCAGCCCCCTAGATTGGTATAAGAATGGGAGCAGTGCCAATGCACTTCAGATTATCCTGACGAAACATAAGAAATGAAACTCTGGACCCTTCGACATCCTACTCAACGTAGAAGACTGAAGAATCTCCCTTGTGGTCAAGGAGTGACCACCCTGTGCAAACAGGCACCATCCAGCACCTCAACATCTGCTTTGTTGCAGTTCCCGCCGGAACTCGAGCAACAGAGATCAACGAGATCAAGCTTGCCTGCCTTTCTACAGCCCGATCCACAGTCCCTGCAGAGCTGAGACCCGTGGAGGCGACTGGAAGTGTGGGGCACGCCATCTTGGAAAGACCACGAGACGCTGACCGTGGAGCCCACGAGTGACCCTCGAAGCTGTACACCGGGGTTTGAGAAGCCCCAACCCTGAGCCACTCTTGCACCGAAGCTCACCCCTCTACACTCAACGAGTGCTGCGTGGGGCCTTTCTGCTTTCTTTGGCTCAATGCATTGGCCCGGTCACTTGCCAGCTGGCTTGTGGCCCCTGTGCCGGCGAAAACCTAAATACGACTTGTGATTCTGGTTGCTCCAGATTTGCACCCACTCCCCTGAAAAGGAGCACCCGCTCTGACCCTCCTGTTCTGAGTGAGAAGCAATCTTCCAGTTCCGCGTGGATTGCTTTTGCCAAGTGTTGTTTGCTCCAATCTTGAAGCCGACAGCGCCGACGGCGAGAGCCTACGTGGGACAGCTACTGAGCCACTCCTGGACATCGCAGATGCCCCAGAGCCCACGTGGCAGCGGAGAGAAGCTCCTCAACAAACACCTGACTGTGCCCGACATTGCCTGGTTCCGTCCTGGTTCCACCCTGGTCACTGCTGAGTGACCCAGACTCTGTCCCCTCTGCTTTCAGGTACTTTTTGACTTTGATCCACCCTTGGATCCCACCGGACACTTCTCCTTCACATCGCCTGCAGCATCTTTAGCTTCAAGCACCAAGAACCTGCGTGACGAAACACAACGCCACTTCGACCCTATGCACCCGCTTCCTGTGGGTGAGGTAACATTGCAACGCCGGTGTTCCCACACTGGTACACACCTCCAGGGTCTGTGTCTAAAGTTTTGTCCTTCTAGGTTCAGCGGAAGTGTCCTAAAACTCTATTTGTGTAACTTTTACGCACCATTGACTTAACATTGGTGCATGCGTGTGCTTTAAGCACTGCACCCCGAATCCCGCGGGCTTTTCCCAACTTCAGCATTGCTTGTCCCGACTGTTCCCAGCGATTCCCTAGACCCTAGGCCTAACCACTGATCGATTGGTATCTCTTATACCACTTTTTTAGTATATGGTCTGAGTTCCCCCGCCCTCATCCATAATTGTGCAACTTTGTATGTTATACTGTGCTTTTGATTTAACGCTTGTGCCCCTTTGTTCATAAAGAATACTGGGGATTAATTTTAGAAATAAACACATATATTTTTATAATATATACTTGTGTGGTGTCCTTTAATTTGATATTACAGGACTGTGATTGGTAAAACAGCTCGCTTAACACGATCTCTAGAGTTGAGCCTTTAAGGCTGCTTAGTCTATGCTACCATTAAGATAGCTTGTCTACAAGGTTGACTTACAACCAGACACCATAAGGGATAGCTTGGACTGATACAAGGTGGTTCCAGAATTGGAAACATCATATATCAGGCCAACTTCTCACAGGAGGCCTTCGCAGTGGTTTGGGCCCTAAAGAAGCTGAGGCCCTACCTGTTCGGTACTCACTTCCGGGTCCAAACCGATCACCGACCTCTCCGGTGGCTAATGCAAATGAGATGGGAGAACCCCAAACTGTTACGATGGTCCATCTCTCTCCAGGGGATGGATTTCACTGTTGAGCACCAGCCTGGTGCTGACCACGCCAATGCAGACGGCCTGTCCCGATTCTTCCACCTCAGTGAAGAGAACCCCCAAGGGGATGGGTAGTTCTCTCCGCCTTTCAGCTGGGGGGGATGCGTGTTGGACCTGGCCTCGTGGCGTGGTTCCCCCCCTGTTCCTCAGTACCCCGTTAGCCTAGCCCTGCACCCAGAAACCCCTGGTTGCCCTGCCCATGTCCGTCCCAACGCTAACGACCAACCTCGGCCTGTCCCCGGCCGCTTTCCCAGCCCCGCGCGCCCCAAACGCGTGAGGCCCCATAGGCCCACCGGCAGCCATATTCCCTTCCCGAGGTCCCTGACTCCCTGGGCTTAGCATGACCCCAGCCCCAGCGAAACGTAGGCTCCAGACACACCAGCCCCCATTGGGAGGGTGTGGGCTCCCATAGGGAGGAAAGATAGGGAGTTTCGATGGCACATCCGGCCTCCCCGAGAGACTGTTTTCTGTCACACCTCTATCCTTCCCCCGGGGGCCAGTTTCGATTGCACCTCTGGCCTCCCCGAGTGCTGGCTCCAGACCTGCTGGGTGTCTGGGAAATCCCGGACGCATCCTCCAAGAGATCAAAGAGCCAACCGCTGGACCTCACCAACGGGCCACCCCCAAGGCCTCAGACCTCCGCCTGCGAGAGTCCGGACATCAAAGGGCCACTGGACTATATCAAGGCCCGCCCCAGAACTAGCGGGCAGTTGTATCCTGGACAAGAAAGCCCTGCTGATCTGATCGCGGCTGCCCTTGGGAGAACTGAACTCTGTAACTCTACGAGCCCTGCTGACGCCGTCACGGCTCATCCTAGGAACTAGAACATCGGAGCCCTGCGGACCCCGTTGCGGCTAGAGCTTGAACCCTAAAGATCTTCGACAAACATTCTGAGCCCTGCTGACGTAGTCGCGGCTCCGCAAGAACTACCCTCCGGATCGAGCCCTGCTGACCTTGTCGCGGCTCGAGGAGTACTCTGGTCCGGCTGGACCATCGACGCTACCATCACGAACTGAGTCATCCTCAAGTGAGTAGCACAACCGGTACGATCACCATCTTCCGTACCCCCCGGCTCGAGGATTGAGAGCCATGCGCAGGGTACGCTACATACTGGTCTAAAGACTGAGACTGTCCCGCTTCCCACTTCCGGGAGCCTTGAGACTTTGGCGATCTCTCGATCCTGTGTACATAAGAGTGCTAATTCCTTTACCTGTTTATAAAGAACTTGATATCGAAAACCTACGTTGTAGTGTCTGTTCCTAAGGGTGGTGTGGTCCTCGTGTGTATGATTCAATACTTGAGGTCCTCCCCGGAGGGGATCCCTAGTTGAGGCTCGGCATTATTGGTGGGAGAGGTGGGTCACGGAGCAGTCGGGTAGACATAACCTGGCCTCTGGGATCGCCCCTTCTAACATTGGTGGCAAGCGACGGGATAAGAGCCTACGTCTGGGAATCGTACAGTAAAGCGACTGGCACACCACCTGAACAAGAACAACCACGAGTCTCATCGGAGCAAGCGAAAAGACCGCATTTCAGAAAGACCGCCTGGAAGAATATACCCACAAAGAATTAAAACAATTCTGCAAAGATTTCCACATCGCTACCACTGGGTTAAGTACCAAAGACGACTTCCAGAAAGCCCTGACGGCCTGGGTAGAGGCCGGGGCCCACCTCCCCACGACAGAAAGGAATGATGGGGAGGAGGAACCGCCGACCGAAACTGACGGCCAAAGAGAGGAGGGACCCGACACCCTACCACGGAATACCGGCACGGAGAGAGGTCTGTCGATCGAAGAAATGACAGACCGAGAACGCAACCGAAACCACGAGCTAGAACTGGCACGACTTAAAATCGAAGGAGAGGTAAAGCTGGCTGAAAAGAAACTGGCCGTAGAACAATTACGGCTTGTTGGAAAGGCGACCCCAGGGGAGACAGAAGGTGTCTGACTGTCCGCCCCGAGACCCACCTCTCTGTATGGAATAGGCCGAGCGCCGTAGGGAGGCCTCCTTGGCGAGGCTCCTCTCCTACAATCGTAACAGCTGAGCAATCACACTACTTACAGATGGACACCACACAGGAGGAATATTCACAAGAATCTTTATATAAGCAATTAAGGCAAGTTCTTGGCAGGTTAGCCGGCAAGGATCGAGGGATCCGTAAAGTCTTGGTTTCGGGGATAGGGGGTAGCGGGACAGTCTTGGCACCAACTGGTGCGTGGATAGTTCAAGGGGTCAGGCCGCGACAGCGTCAGCAGGGCCTCAATGATAGTTCAGCTTGGTCAGGCCGCGACAGCGTCAGCAGGGCCTCGAAGATGGTTCAGCTCGGTCATGCCGCGACAGCGTCAGCAGGGCCTCGAAGATGGTTCAGTTCGGTCAGGCCGCGACAGCGTCAGCAGGGCCTCGAAGGTGGTTCAGCTTAGTCAGGCCGCGACAGCGTCAGCAGGGCCTCGAAGGTGGTTCAGCTTGGTCAGGCCGCGACAGCGTCAGCAGGGCCTCGGAGGTTGTTCAGCTTGGTCAGGCCGCGACAGCGTCAGCAGGGCCTCGAAGGTGGTTCAGCTTGGTCAGGCCGCGACAGCGTCAGCAGGGCCTCGGAGGTGGTTCAGCTTGGTCAGGCCGCGACAGCGTCAGCAGGGCCTCGAAGGTGGTTCAGCTTGGTCAGGCCGCGACAGCGTCAGCAGGGCCTCGAAGGTTCCAGGTGCAAGAGTTCGGATCAGGATCAGCCGCGACAAGGTCAGCAGGGCTTCGACTCCCAGATACAACTGAAGTCCTAATCCAGGGCTGGCCCAGATATAGGACTGGAGTCCTTTGATGTCCGGACCCTCGCGCCTGGGGTTCAGAGGGGCCGGAATGAAGGTGTCCAGACACCCAGCAGGGGGGTGGAGCCAGCGCCCAGGGAGGCTGGAGGGCGATCGATACCAGGCATCCGGGGACGGCTGGCGGCCCATTGAAACTTCTCGCCTCCGGGATCCGTCAAGAGGCCACTCTACCACCTGGGACATCTTGGTGCCTCGATGTCGGGGCTTCGCTGAGGCCGGGGCCAGGGATGGCTGCGGCCACGTGCTCGGGACGTGATGGGCACAAGATAGAGTCGGGCCGGAAATGGTGGCCTGGCAGGGTTGCCAGACCGGCGGTGTTGGCGAGCAGGGTCCGCCGGGGTCCCAGGGGGGAGAGCCATGGGTTGCCAGGGGGGCTGCTCTCGTCGATGGTTCGTGTTCAGGGGGGTCGACAGCGGGTTGACGGAGGGCCGATGTCGTCCCAGGCCCGCCATGCGGGAGGGGTAGGACCACGCCACGAAGCCGAGTCCAACACACGTCCCCTCCAGCTGAAGGCGGGGAGAGTCACCCATCTTCCTGGGGATTCTCCTCGTCGAGGCGGAAGAATCGGGACAGGCCGTCAGCATTGGCGTGGTCGTCGCCAGGGCGATGCTCCACCGTGAAGTCCATCCCTTGGAGGGAGATGGACCAGCGCAGCAGCTTTGGGTTTTCGCCACGCATCTGCATCAGCCATCGCAGGGGCCGGTGGTCAGTCTGGACCCGGAAGTGGGTGCCGAAGAGGTAGGGCCTGAGTTTCTTGAGGGCCCATACGACGGCGAAGGCCTCTCTTTCAATGGTGCTCCATCGCTGCTCTCTGGCCAGCAGCCGCCAGCTGATGAAGGCCACAGGATGGTCAGTCCCCTCGGGGTCAATCTGGGATAGGACCGCCCGATGCCGTGCTCCGAGGCGTCGGTCTGGACTACAAACTCCCGGCTGTAGTCAGGGGCTTGCAGCACAGGGGCCGTGCACATGGCTGTTTTCAAAGTCTCGAAGGCCACCTGACACGTGGGTGTCCATTGTACTTTTTGTGGCCGGTTCTTCGAGGTCAGTTCAGAGAGGGGCCCCACAATGCTCCCATAGTTCTTGATGAATCGCCGATAATATCCAGTGAGCCCCAGGAAGGCCCGGACGGCTGTCTGGGTGACCGAGGGCTCCCAGGCCACGATGGCGTCAGTCTTGGGTTGGAGGGGAGCCACGTGGCCGCTCCCCACTTGGTGTCCCAGGTAGGTCACGGATCCTTGACCTATCTGGCATTTGCTGGCTTTCACAGTTAGTCCGACCCGGCGGAGGGCCGTCAGGACCTCCCAGAGGTGCGTCAGGTGCTCGGCCCAGTGGAGGCTGTACACTGCAATGTCGTCTAGATAGGCGGCGCTGAATTCTTCTAGCCCCGCCAGCACTTTGTTCACCAGTCTCTGGAAGGTGGCTGGGGCGTTTTTCATGCCGAAGGGCATCACCTTGAATTGGAAGTGGCCATCGGGTGTGGAGAATGCCGACCGCTCCTGGGCGCCTGGAGTGAGGCCGATCTGCCAGTACCCGGCTGTGAGGTCGAAGGTACTGAGGTACTTGGCGGCTCCCAGGCGGTCGATTAGTTCATCGGCTCGGGGGATGGGATGTGCGTCGGTTCTGGTAACAGCATTCAGTCCCCGGTAGTCGACACAAAACCTGAGTTCTGGAGGGGTGCCAGGTGCGGCGGCATTGGGGACCAGGACCACTGGGCTGGCCCAGGGACTGTCGGAGGGTTCGACCACCCCCAGGGCCAGCATCTTGGTAACTTCTGTCTGGATGCAGGCCCGAACTCGGTCGGGAACTCGGTAGGCCCGGTGTCTCACTGGCTGGCTGTCCCCGGTGTCGACATCGTGGACACACCACTGGGTCACCCCGGGGGTGAGGGAGAACAGGTCCGTAAACTGCCCCAACAGTTCTTGGCAGTCTCGGCGTTGCGCTGGGGTCAGGTCGGAGGAGAGAGAGATACCCTCGACGGGGCCGTCTTTCTCAGCGCACCTTAGGAGGTCGGGCAGGGACTCGGAGTCGTCTTCGGCCCCATCGTCGGTAGCTAGCAGCAGGCTCAGTTCTGTGCGGGCCAAATGAGGCTTGAGCCGGTTGGCGTGCAGAACCCGTAGGAGGTTTCGGGGGGACTCCATGTCCACGAGATAGGTGGCAGGGCTTTTGCGCTCGATCACTTTGAAGGGGCCCGACCATTTGTCCTGGAGGGCACAAGGTTCGACCGGGGACATGACCCAGACCCGCTGGCCCGGCTCGAACTCGATGGATGAAGAGTTCTGGTCATACCAGCGTTTCATGTCCTCCTGACTGGCCTCAAGATGGCCTCGGCAAGGGCCCGGAACTTCCGAGTCTGGCTTCGGAGGGTCAGGAGGTACCGGTAGACATCCGGCGGTGCGTCTTGGACTGTAGTTTCCCAGCCTTCTTTGACCAGGCTGAGGGGACCTCGGACAGGGTGCCCGTACAAGAGTTCAAAGGGGCTGAAGCCCAGGGATTTCTGTGGTACCTCCCGATAGGCGAACAAGAGGCAGGGCAGCAGGACGTCCCATTTGCGGTGGAGGGGCTCTTCTAGGCCCTGGATCATCCCCTTGAGTGTCCGGTTAAACCGCTCCACAAGTCCATTCCCTTGGGGGTGATACGGGGTGGTGAATTTTTACGTGACCCCGCACTGTTGCCACAGGGACCGCATATACTGTGATATAAAGTTTGTGCCCCGATCGCTCACAACTTCTTGGGGGAACCCCACTCTGGAGAAGATCTCCATCAGTGCTCGGCCCACCACGGGAGCCGTTATGGTTCGTAGGGGGATGGCTTCGGGATAGCGGGTGGCATGGTCCACCAGGACGAGGATGAAGCGATGCCCTTGCGTGGTTCGGGGGTCCAGGGGCCCCACGATGTCTATCCCCACTCGTTCGAAGGGAGTGGTCACTACTGGAAAGGGTTGGAGCGGGGCCTTCACCTTCCTTCCGCTCTTTCCGCTGGCTTGGCATGTCGGGCAGGTGCGGCAGTGGTTATGCACATCGTTGCGCATCTTCGGCCAGTAGAAATGGGTCACCAGGCGGCTGTAAGTTTTGTCCTGCCCCAGGTGCCCGGCGAGGGGCACATCGTGTGCCAGGTTCAAAAGGAAGTCTCTGAATCGTAGGGGGACCACAAACACTCGGCTGGCCCCTAGCTCGGCAATTTTCTGTTCACTGTATAGGAGGCCGTGGTCCCAGTAGACCCAGTGGGACCCCGAGGTGTCCCCGGCAGCTTGGGCGGTGGCTTGCTGTCGGGTCCCCTCGAGGGAGGGGCAGGCCTTCTGTTCCTGCCAGAATTGTTCTCGGGTGGGACCACCCTCTTGGCGCCATTGGGCTAGTTCGGGGATGTCGCTGAGTTCGGCGCTGCCTTCTTGGTCATGCTCCGATGGCTCGGGCTCGGGGTCGGATTCTTCATTGACTGCGGCCGGTGGGGGCGCGGGCCACTCTGGCTCTTCAGTCGGGGTGGCCTCGGGTGCCGCCAGGTCCCGGGCAGTCATGGATCGGGTCGTTGCGCAGACCCACTCTGGTAGTCCCATCATTCCTAGATGCTCTCTCCTTTCGACTTGGGCCCAGGGAGAGCTCTCGAGGTCGTTTCCAAGGAGGCAGTCCACGGGGGCGTCATCCCGGACGGTCACTTTGAGGGTGCCCGACACCCCCCCCCACTCGAAGGGGATTCGGGCCATCTGACACAGAGTTTCAGAGTTGTCGGCGGCCCTCACGGGGCATCGCACGTTTGGTATGATCTGTTCGGGGGTCACCAAGTGGCAGCGGACGGCCGTCACACTGGCTCCCGTGTCTCGGAGGGCTTCGGTCCGTCGTCCATTGATGTGGACCCACTGACGGTACTTTTGAGTGTTCCTCGGTAGCGGTCCTGGGGGACCATGTCTCTTTCGCCCAGGCAGGCTAGGGCCATGGCGGCCGGTTCATACTTGGTCTGCTCTTCGTTGTATACCTCTTCGTCTTCTTCTCCCCCTTCCCCCAGGGCTGCAGCAGCGAACTGGCTGGTCGGAGGCCCGGTGGTGCCGGGGCGCTGGTTCATGGGGCAGAGGGGGTCACTGGCATAGTGACCGGTCCGCTGGCATCTGTGGCAAGTAATGTTCGGGTGGGGCCCCGGTCGTGCTGGTGGGGCCCCTCTTCTGGTCAGGGATGGCGAAGTGTTCTTCTGGGGGGACCCCCGAGGCGGACTCCGGCCCGGGGCCGACGGGAAGTCTCGGCTCCTGTTCTGGCTTCCTCCGCCGCCACGCTGGCGGGGGTGCCCCTGGCCATTCCGTCCCGTTTCTCCTATCGGGGTCCAGGGGGCCCGGGTGCTCACCCATCGATCAGCCTTGACGGCGAGTTTTCGGGGCTCGGTCAGCTTACTGTCGAGGAGATGCTGCCTGAGCTCGACAAAGCAGTTGTTGGAGAGGTGCTCCCAAACGATGAGGTCGAACAGCTGCTCGTAGGTGGACACTTTGTTGCCCTTTATCCATCCTTCCAGGGCCCGGCTATAAAAGTTTACGTACTCCACCCACGTGGTACCGGGAATCTTTTTGCAGTCTCTGAACCTCTGTCGGTACATCTCGAGGGTGAGGCCATAAAGGTTGAGCAGGGCGTCCTTCATGTGGTCATAGGAGGACATCACGTCCTCGGCCAGCTCCAGCAGGGTGTCTCTTCCTTCGCTGACAAACCTCCCCCATAAGCCGGCACCCCAATCTTTTCGCGGGATGCGGTGCGCGGTCATGGCAACTTCATACGCCTTGAACCATTGCTGGATATCGTCATTTTTGTAGTATTCCTTGACGATATCCTTGGGAATGTGGACCTTCGGGTCGGCAGGAGGTGGAGGGTTCCGGATTACAGCGGCGCCAGCCTCTTCGATCTTGGCTTTGATCTCTAGTTCTTTGAGGCCACGCTCGTGTTCGTACGTGAGCTTTTTTTCGTCCAATTCTCTTTGCCTCCGCCTCTCTTCCAGATCTCCCTCTAATCGTAGTTGTTCAATGGCCATTTTCTTTGCTGCTAATTGAAGCTCTCCATCCAGCCGGAGTCGGGCGAGCTCTAGTTCATGGAGCCAACTCCTCCCTCGCTCCCGGGCGTCTTCGTGGGAGAGGCCCGGTTCTTTGTTGGTGGTTCTTTCTTCCACTGGGGCTACGACTGTACTCAGGGGTACTTCTAGGACAATGTCCTCGTTGGCTTGGGGTGGGGTCGCTCCGGTCTCCACCCATGTTTGTAATGCGTCTTTAAAATCGTCTTTTGTGCTTAGTCCGGTGGTAGCGATACCTAGGGCTTTGCAGAATTGTTTGAGTTCTTTATGGGTGTACTCCTCTAATAGTTCTTTCTGGAATTCTGCGGTTGTTCCGGCTTCTTTAGTAGTCATCGTGGTTGTGGGTCTCTGTTAGTAGTGGCGAGTTACTCGCTGTACGATTTGCGCGGGCTCGGATCCCGTCGCTTGCCACCAATGTTGGAAAGGCGACCCCAGGGGAGACAGAAGGTGTCTGACTGTCCGCCCCGAGACCCACCTCTCTGTATGGAATAGGCCGAGCGCCGTAGGGAGGCCTCCTTGGCGAGGCTCCTCTCCTACAATCATAACAGCTGAGCAATCACACTACTTACAGATGGACACCACACAGGAGGAATATTCACAAGAATCTTTATATAAGCAATTAAGGCAAGTTCTTGGCAGGTTAGCCGGCAAGGATCGAGGGATCCGTAAAGTCTTGGTTTCGGGGATAGGGGGTAGCGGGACAGTCTTGGCACCAACGGGTGCGTGGATAGTTCAAGGGGTCAGGCCGCGACAGCGTCAGCAGGGCCTCGATGATAGTTCAGCTTGGTCAGGCCGCGACAGCGTCAGCAGGGCCTCGAAGATGGTTCAGCTCGGTCAGGCCGCGACAGCGTCAGCAGGGCCTCGAAGATGGTTCAGTTCGGTCAGGCCGCGACAGCGTCAGCAGGGCCTCGAAGGTGGTTCAGCTTAGTCAGGCCGCGACAGCATCAGCAGGGCCTCGAAGGTGGTTCAGCTTGGTCAGGCCGCGACAGCGTCAGCAGGGCCTCAGAGGTGGTTCAGCTTGGTCAGGCCACGACAGCGTCAGCAGGGCCTCGAAGGTGGTTCAGCTTGGTCAGGCCGCGACAGCGTCAGCAGGGCCTCGGAGGTGGTTCAGCTTGGTCAGGCCGCGACAGCGTCAGCAGGGCCTCGAAGGTGGTTCAGCTTGGTCAGGCCGCGACAGCGTCAGCAGGGCCTCGAAGGTTCCAGGTGCAAGAGTTCGGATCAGGATCAGCCGCGACAAGGTCAGCAGGGCTTTGACTCCCAGGTACAACTGAAGTCCTAATCCAGGGCTGGCCCAGATATAGGACTGGAGTCCTTTGATGTCCGGACCCTCGCGCCTGGGGTTCAGAGGGGCCGGAATGAAGGTGTCCAGACACCCAGCAGGGGGGTGGAGCCAGCGCCCAGGGAGGCTGCAGGGCGATCGATACCAGGCATCCGGGGATGGCTGGCGGCCCATCGAAACTTCCCGCCTCCGGGATCCGTCAAGTGGCCACTCTACCACCTGGGAGGATCTTGGTGCCTCGATGTCGGGGCTTCGCTGAGGCCGGGGCCAGGGATGGCTGCGGCCACGTGCTCGGGACGTGATGGGCCCAAGATGGAGTCGGAGCGGAAATGGTGGCCTGGCAGGGTCGCCAGACCGGCGGTGTTGGAGAGCAGGGTCCGCCGGGGTCCCAGGGGGGAGAGCCGTGGGTTGCCAGGGGGGCTGCTCTCGTCAATGGTTCGTGTTCAGGGGGGTCGACAGCGGGTTGACGGAGGGCCGATGACGTCCCAGGCCCGCCATGCGGGAGGGGTAGGACCACCCCACGAGGCCGAGTCCAACACGGCTGCAAGGGGAACTAGAAGAAAAGAAGCTCCAGCGGGAGCATGAAGGGAAAAAACTCCAACTCGAACTCGAGCGCAGCTTGAAAGAACTAGAGATTAAAGCCCGAAATGAAGAAACCCGACCCCCGGGGCACCGAGACACGGGTCCCCCGGTAGAATCGAAAGTCCACATCCCCAAGGATGTGGTGAAGGAATACTATAAAAATGACGACATCCAGCAATGGTTCAAAGCGTAGGAGGTCGCCATGGCCGCCCACCGAGTACCTGAGAAGGATTGGGGGGCCGGATTATGGGTCCACTTCCTCAGCGAGGGGAGAGACATGTTGTATTCTCTGCACTCATGTTTTGCTGTATCCCTTTAAGTCTTACATTCTATTTCCCTGATGTCATCTTCCACTGTATTCTCTCTAGTCAGTTAGCTCCCTGCTTTCTGATGGGACCACCAGTTATTCTCTGTAGTGCATAATAAATGCCTTTTATCTCTTTATTGACTACATCACTTCATTTACAACACATGGCGACGATGAGCAGAGTGAGCTGAGGAACTACAGAGGGAGCAAACCTCCACTGGTGAGAAAAGGACCACGCAAGTTTAAATCTTTCACTTGGCGAAGTTTCAAGGAACAAAGAAAATATATTTGGAATTGAAAGCAGTAAAATATTGCCTGTCAAGACTGAAAACTAATGCTACAAAGGAAGAAAGGAAGAAGCGCCGGTTTCTCAACCCAGCAACTGGTGAGTTGCAGAAGATATTGACTCTGCCTGCTTAAAATGACTGTTATTACTATCACTTGTAGGAAATGTCGACAACAAACCGTTACCAGCGAGTATTTTGACAGATCAGCAACAGAGGTCGTGACAGGCAGGAACAGCGAGTACTTTGACAAACAGGAATTGAGATCGTGAACAAACAAAAAAAACAAAGACTGTGGACTAAAACGTCGTATGCGTCTTATGCAGCTAAAAGAAAGCGCAACTGTGAGTAGGAGTTCCTCTTGAAATTTGCCCGTAGCTCGATAGACATTATAAGCAAGAAATAGCGTCTTTTGAAATTTTACTCAAACATACGCTTGAATCAGCTGTGGCTCGAGCAAAAGGAAAGCATCTTTTAAAACGTACCTCGCGCAGAGAAACACGAGCCTACTCACGGTTAGAATCTTCAAGACGACATCTTCAGAATTAAGCCATCGGAAGAAGAAGCGAGTGAGCGTCACAGCAGGAAGCAGTGGTGACGCAACGACGCAGCGTAACGACGCTACGTGGCGGCCATCTTAAGACAACACTTCGTTACTTGGCAACGCGTTTTGCCGAGACAACGCGTCTTCCAGAGGCTCTGCGTCCCAGTTAAAAGACACGATTCTTTTATTCAGTACTCGGTGAGTTTAGCGACGAGAAGCGCTACTGTTTACAATGAATATCCCGCAGTAAGGCGGTATCCTATGCGAAGTATACTCACAACATTGTATGAATTGCAAGACTGATTTCTCTGTTAGGCAACACCTGGCACAATTAGCAGCGAACTCTTGACTCATTGATTTGTGTATCTTGAGGCAATAAAGCACACAGTCAGCTTGAGTTAAAAAAACAAACAAAAAAACTAGAATATTGTGAGTATTCCAGCAACTTAACATCCATCCAGGAAGATCTTCACATATAAGGATACTGACCACTAGTACACACGAAGAGTGACGCCTACTCTATAACAAGAAAAGGGATTAGTTTGTAAGATGGAAAATCTTAATGTAATTGTACCTCCCATGTTTTTGCAAACGACTGGCGATCCACCCATTGAGTGGGATGAATGGATAGACATTTTTGAGAATTATATAGAAGCACTCGACGGGAAAGATTTTAGCGCAACTAGGAAAAAGGCCCTTTTGTTAAGTGCTTTGGGCAAAGAAGGTCATCGTTCTTTTAAATATCTTCCGTTAGGATTAAGCCAAGATGGAAGGGCAATAACCAATGTGTATACGGAAGCAAAAGCGCGCATGAAGAAGCAATATGCAAAGGAAGTAAATATCGTCATGGCAAGACACAAATTTTACACTCAACCTCAAAGGAATGAGGAATCTGTTGACCAATTTGTGGCTAGGTTGCGCGAGTTGTCCATCAAATGTAACTTTCGGAGAGATAAGAGATGAAATGATACGTGATCAATTAATAGTACAATGCCAGAATAAAAAGATGCAGGAAAAACTGTGGGCGGCAAAAAATCCTACCTTGCAAATGGCTATAGACATAGCGAAAGTAGTCGAAGAATCAAATGCATGTATGAGAGAGATGGAGAGGAAAGACAATGCAAGGGAAAATGTTCAAGGGAATGGAGTTTCTTGTGTTGAACCTGTTGAAGTTGCTGCAGTGCAAAGGAGAAATGCAGACCTGAGCGACAGAGGTCCAAGAAGATATAATAATGGGTTTTCGAATAATGACAGGAATAGGTTCCAAGGGAAGATGTGTAGTAGGTGTGGGAGTACTTTCCATAACTCAGATTTCAGGAAGTGCTTTGCCATTGACCAAGTGTGTAGGAAGTGTGGATATATTACAAAATATTGTGTTTGGGTGAAGATAGTATGAGTGAAGGTGAGCCTGGTAGAAGAAACAGACCCAAAGCACAATTTCTCATCGATAAAATAGAGGTCCAGCTGATGGTTGATCCAGGGTCATTGTGGACTATTATCCCCAAAGACATGTACTTAGAGAATTGGAAGGACGTGCAATTATTAGCTAGTGACATCAGTCCCTGTGGGTATCAGGGTGAGAGTATAGATGTGATCGGATTTATGGTTTGTACATTATCATTTAAGGACCGTTCTGCAAGAGGGAAGGTATATGTAGCCAGATCAGGTCCTGCAATTTTGGGGTGGGGGCAACAGTATGACCTTGGTATAATCATCAATCCTAGGGCAGCACAACAGGTGATGATTGTAGATAGTATAACCACAGATGCGATTGTTGATGGGATGAATGGTTTGTTCGATGAGCACATTGGAGAACTGAGAGGTTATGTGCATAAAATTGTACTACGTGATGATGCCGTACCTATGCAACATAGGGTGAGGAAGGTTCCATTTATTGCACGTGAGGAAGTGAAGAAGATGTTGAAGGAGATGCTAGATCAAGGGGTGATAGAACAAATCGAAACGTCACCCTGGATTTCTCCTGTAGTTATCACAACCAAATCTGACGGAAAATTCCGTTTTGTGTGGACCTTCGCACCTTGAATCAGAACATTGTGGTAGACAACTTTCCATTACCAAACATCAACGAGTTGGTTTTGTCACTAAAAGGAGGAAGTACTTTTCTAAGCTGGATCTTCGCAGCGCGTATCACCAAATAAAGTTACACCAAGACTCCAAAGCGTTGACAGCTTTTATAACAACTGAAGGGGTCTATCAATTCACACGTATGCCTTTCGGACTGGCTTCTGCAGCTGGGGTATTTCAAAGAATGATGGGAGCTGTACTGAAGGGTGTGAGCAACGTTGTGTATTTTCAAGACGATGTCTTGATATTTGGGGAGTCTGTTGAAGAACACAATTTAATTTTAAAAACAGTTTTAGAAAGGATGGAACAAGCTGGTTTAACTCTAAAGAAGGAGAAATGTAAATTTGCAGTGGAGGAGGTTGAATACCTCGGATATACTTTATCTGTGGATGGGGTCAAACCCAAGAGAGATTTATTAGACTCTATCAGGAATGCACCAGCACCGTGTGACAAAGATCAGTTGAGGTCTTTTCTCGGACTCATCGAGTATTATGCTAAATTTGTAAGAGATTTTGCAGAGAAAACCGAAAAGATTAAAGTGTTGTTGAGGAAAGGATGCAAGTTTGTGTGGGGTATGGAACAGGAGGAGTGTTTTAAAATGATCAAGGTTGAAATTTGTGAGGCAGGCATTTTAACACCGTTCGACACCAACCGTAGGTCAGTTTTGACAGTAGATGCGAGTGCTGTGGGGGTTGGTGCGGTTTTAGCTCAGGTGCATAGTTCTGGACTCAAGACTGTAGCTTTTGCTTCTAGGACGCTTACAACGGCAGAAAGAAATTATTCCATAATTGAGCGAGAAGCTTTAGCCGCAGCGTGGGGTTGTGAGTATTACAGAATGTACTTGTGGGGGTTCAAGTTTACGCTGTTAACTGACCACAAACCCTTAGTTAAAATCCTTTCTCCTGGTGGGGCTGGCAAAGGCTCTGCGAGGTTAGCCAGACTTGCTGCTAGGATTCAGGAGTATTTGTACACCGTTGAGTATATTCCAGGTTGGAAGAACTGCCAAGCTGACGGGCTTTCTAGACTTCCACTACCTTGGGAGATGGTGGACAAGTTAGGGGTAGAATCACTCAATTCAGAAGGGTCTGTGGCTGCCGTGGACGAAGTAGTGGATATGTGTGCTGGGGCAATTAGTAGGAGTAGGTGGAATACCTCCATGGCTAAGGATGTAGTGTTGAGTGAAGTGAAAGACCTGATTGTGAAGGGCACAAGGAGAGAGAGTTGCGTATCCCCTGCACTTCGCCCGTACTTGAAAGTGTTAGAACAATTGTCTGTCTTGGACAAAGATGGTTTCATGATTTTGATGGAAGACAAATTTATTCCCCCGCAGGAAGTGAGATTTACTTTATTTAAGTTAGCCCACGAGGGTCACTTAGGACAGTCTCTCACTAAGAGGAGAGTTAGGGAGAATTTTTGGTGGCCCAGAATGGACTTGGAAATCTCTCAGTGGGTGGAAAAATGTACAGACTGCTTGGAGAGTGAGAAGAGACTTAAAGTTGGCAGTCATGTTGGTTGTGGCTCAATAGTAGATCCAGGGTGTCCTTGGCACACCATATGTATGGATTTTATTGGCCCGTTTTATCAGTTAAGTCAAGACATGAGGTTTGGGTTAGTAGTAGTGGACGTTTCTTCAAAGTGGTTAGTAGTCAAATTCATGAAGGAGATCACTACGAGCAGTACCATTTCTGTGTTGAGTGATATTTTTAGAGAGGAAGGTTTTCCGACTAAGATTATCACTGATAATGGGACGCAATTGACTTCCTTGGAGATGACTAATTTCTTGGGGAAGTGTGGCATTGCACATTCCAGGACCTCACTTTACAATCCCCAGGGGAATGGAATAGTTGAGAGGGCGAACAGGATGGTTAAGGGTGCGATTCAAATGGCGATCTCTTCTAGGACGGATGTGAGAGTTTTAGTTAATGACCTGGTTTGGGCTTACAGAACTACGGAAAATGGTGTGACTGGTATGATTCCTTTTAGCATCATGAGAGGGCGTTCAGCTGGTACCAAATTAGTCGCTGCATGGATGAAAGAATATCTGAACGCTGTTCCCGTTGGCCCTGACAATTCTGACAATGTGAGTGAACCAGAGGGTGGGTGTAAATTAGCAGTGAATGATTGGGTGAAAGTCAAACCGGGCCGAGTTGGTGTTGGATTGACGAAGTTCAGGGGGCCATTTAAAGTCAGGTCTGTCCACAAAAGGTTTGTGACTTTATTTAATGGTGAGAGTTGGAATTTGAGGCGTGTAGCACTCTACAAGAGGGCTGAGAGTGGGGGTAATGCGCTTCCCAGTGTGATTGGAGCTAATAGAGCTCAAAGAGTAAGACGACCTCCAGATTACTTACATGATTTTGTTTGCAAGTGAGGTCTCTCTCTGTAATAATGGGCATGTACTTGTATTTTGTTTTTTTTTATTTTTGTTTTTCTATACGAAGGGAAGAGGATATGTTGTATTCTCTGCACTCATGTTTTGCTGTATCCCTTTAAGTCTTACATTCTATTTCCCTGATGTCATCTTCCACTGTATTCTCTCTAGTCAGTTAGCTCCCTGCTTTCTGATGGGACCACCAGTTATTCTCTGTAGTGCATAATAAATGCCTTTTATCTCTTTATTGACTACATCACTTCATTTACAACAAGACACCATGCTGCATCTGCCCTCCTCCGTCATGACCTCCTCCCCCCATATGAAGGACGCCCTCATGGCTCGATATGGGCTCACCCCGGAAATGTACTGGCAACGATTTAGAGACTGCAAGAAGATCCCCGGCACCACATGGGTAGAGTACGTGAATTTCTACAGCCGGGCCTTGGGAGGGTGGATCAAGGGCAGCAAGGTGACCACCTTTGAAGGACTCATTGACCTCATAGCCTATGTGCACCTATCGAACAACTGCTTTGTGGAACTAAGACAGCACCTTCTGGACAGCAAGTTAGCAGACCCCCAGAAGCTGGCTGTCGAGGCTGATCATTGGGTGAGCACAAGAGTCCCACGGGGTCCCGGGGGAGACTATGGCCGAAACGAAGAAGGATCTCCACGTCAAAGGAGCGCAGGGGGTCAGAGTAGACAAAAGGGTCCGATAACAAAAAGGAGGACAAAGTTCCTATACAAGGGTGCAAAAGTCACCGGTGTATCAGGGTGCAAACAGTCACCCATGCATTAAAAACAGGGAAGGATAAGGGAAAGGTAATCCTAGGTATAAAGTACCCTAATATGAGAGGGAAAGACATTCAACATCCTCTGCTGCCCTCACACACCCCGAAGGATGTCATGCTTCATCATCGGGCATTTTGCTCCTCGTAGGGCCGGCGCTGCAATTCCCTACGGGACCCCCGAAGGGTCACTTTGTCGGAGATCTTTTTGAGGAAATGCCGGATGTTGCATGAGGGTGTGTGGGGAAGGGTAAAGGAGGGTAATTCATGTACGTGCAAACGTGATAGTGTGATAAAATTCCAAGGGTATGAAAGCAGTGGTAAGTTTTTCTTGGTAAACCCTTGGCAGTTAAGAATACTGCTTAAAAATGACTGACCCCAAAAGCCCCACTATGCCTGGGTGTCTATAGTCGCGGTCGACATGTTTCGCACCTCTGTCGCCCGTAGGTCATTGGCGCTTCTTCAGGACCAAACAAAAAACAGTGAAGTGCGCGTGAACATAATACATAAAAGATAAAATGAGAACCCTCTTATCTCAGCCAGGGCGGGTAAGGAAACCTCTATACCCTCTATGTAAATTCAGCTGCTACACAGAATCTGCTCCTGGTTGATACCTAGGAAACAAAAAAACAAGATAAACCACATGTGAGCGTCAGTAACTACTTGATGCATCACGAGGTGCCACTTTTGTGTACACCTATTTTCACAGAAAAATTGCGCAGGCACACGGGAAAGGTCCCCCATGAGGCGGGGGACGTTAGTACAAAGAGCAATTAGTTCAATTAACGCTTATATTATTAAAAAAGTTAAAATAAGGCACCTAGACTCGGCTACATGGAAGTGATTAAACGTGTAACAACTATGAGGCAGGAGCCTGCCAATGTTGATATATGGTAGAATTACCAAAACGTGAAAATAGGTGGAACACCATCACCATGCTTACCAAGCACTAGTAAAAGCACTCCTCCAATGGTCAAGAGAATGGACGCCCGCGTATAGTCGGGCTGTGGAAACAATAGACACAGGCCAGGCACATAAATAAAAATGTAAATGCACCAATGGAGTTAGGTGAAAATGATGTCAACCATCAAGTGACTGGAACGAAATGGTACTTACAAAGATATACGGGTGCTGCCTCTAGTGCACCTACCCCTGTCAAAACGCTCGCCGTAAGTGAATTAAGAACGGCGAAACGCGGGATTTTAAATCAACAAGTCGGGCAAGGGGGGAGGCGGAAACTCTTTCCGGTGATGTCTGAATAGGAAGTATCTCAATGCGCATGTGCAGCATGGCGGCGAAGAGGCGCATGCGCATCAATTGTACACACTCTTCCCTCGCTCATGCGCACTGGCTTGAATGAAAAGGAAGGTGTCAGTACCGGTAATGTCCCAAAACAGCTATCAGGAATCAAGCAGTTCCTCCGGTATTTTGGCACCCTTCAATTTCTTGGGCATCACCGTGTAAACCAGGTCCTAAGACAAAAGGGTCCCCAGACAGGGCCTCCCCGCAGCCCCCCTAGAAACCAGACCGGGACATCCCCGCCAGGCGCAAGGGCCGGATCCCTCCAGTTAGGCAAGGACCCAGAATAAGCACCACCTGCTACCGATGTCAACAGACAGGGCATTATGCCAGTGACCCCAACTGCCCCTTGCTCAAGAAGCCCACTGCTGCGAGTCCCCCTGCGCGCCACCTCGCCAATATAGCCCTAGAAGAGGAAGAGATAGAGGACCCGGAAGGGTGGGAACCAGCCGCCATGATCTTAGTCTCCCTGGGGAATAGGGAGATGGTTCCCGGAACCTTCTTGCCAGATAACACCGAGAAATACCGACAGCAGGTGACCGTCAACGGGCACCGCATAGGGGCTCTCCGAGATACAGGGGCCAGTATCACTGATGTAAAGGGGCACCTAGTCACGAAGGACCAGATAGTACCCAACGCCTCCTGCAGAGTGATCTCCGCGGACAACTCCGTCCGCACTTGCAGAATAGCTCAGGTCCCATTCGAATGGGAGGGCGTCTCTGGAGAGTTACGAGTAGCAGTCCGCACCGACATGCCCGTGGACTGTCTCCTCGGTAACGACCTAGAGAGCTCCCCGTGGAAGCAAGTAGAGCGAAGGACTCACCTCGAGATGGTGGGCCTACCCAAGTGGGCCTGCGTGACCACCCGATCCATGGCAGCCCGGGCATCCACCCCCGAGGGGGTGGAACCCGAAAACCCTCGCCCCGTCCCCGCCGAGCCAGAGGACAGCGGGCAGACAGAAGGCCTCGACCTTTTTCCCGGCAAAAGCAGTGACCCCGACCAGGGTCCCCTGGACCCCGCTGATGAACCAGCCTCGAGCACGGACGATCTCCCCGAGTTAGCCCAGCGGCGCCAGGAAGGGGGGCCTCCAGGGAGGAGTTCTGCCTGGAACAGACCTTCTGTCCCTCTCTAGTGGGGCCACGGCAGCAGGCCGCCGCCCAGGCCGCCGGTGACCAGTCCGGCTCCCACCACGTCTATTGGGAAAATGGCCTGCTATGTAGCGAGCAAAAGTCCGCCGAACTAGGGACAGCCCGAGTGCTGGTGGTCCCCCTACGTTTCCGCAGCTTCCTCCTGAACCTGGCCCATGATGTGCCCTTGGCGGGACACTTGGGCCAAGACAAAACATACCACCGTTTGGTCACCCATTTCTACTGGCCCCACATGCGAGCTGATGTGGAGGCCCACTGCAGATCCTGCCCCACGTGTCAGGCCAGCGGGAAGAGCGGAGGGCGGCGCAAGGCTCCCCTCCAACCCTTCCCAGTGGTCAGTACCCCCTTTGAACGGGTGGGAATCGATATCGTGGGGCCTCTTGACCCCCGAACGTCCCTAGGACACCAGTTCATTCTTGTCCTAGTGGACCACGCCACCCGATATCCCGAGGCCATCCCCCTCTGAACGGTGACGGCCCCCGTAGTGGGGCGGGCCCTCATGGGGATCTTCTCCCGGGTGGGATTCCCGCGAGAAGTAGTGAGCGACAGAGGAACGAACTTCATCTCGAGATACATGAAGTCTCTCTGGCAGCAGTGTGGGGTGACGTACAAGTTCACCACCCCATACCACCCCAAGGTAATGGCCTGGGCGAGCATTTCAACCGCACCCTCAAGGGGATGATCATGGGTCTCGAGGAGTCCCTGAGGCGCAAGTGGGACGTCCTCCTCCCCTGCCTCCTGTTCGCGTAACGCGAAGTTCCCCAGAAGTCCTTGGGGTTTAGCCCCTTCGAGCTGCTCTACGGGCACCCCGTCCGGGGACCCCTCAGCCTGGTCAAGGAAGGGTGGGAGACGGCGTCCCTAGAACCCCCCCCCAGATGTGTTTCGATACATTCTGGCCCTCCGAAACCAGACTCGGAAGTTCTGAGAACTGACAGAAGCAAACCTCTAAGCCAGCCAAGAAGAGATGAAAAGGTGGTATGATCAGAATGCCACTCTGGTGGAGTTCCAGCCCGGACAACAGGTCTGGGTGATGGCCCCTGTGGAACCTTGTGCCCTGCAGGACAAATGGACCGGGCCCTTCAAGGTGGTGGAACGAAAGAGCCAGGTTACCTACCTCGTCGATGTACAGTCCCCCAGGAACCCCCTGAGGGTCCTCCACGTAAACCGCCTGAAACCCCACTTCGTACGGTCCGAGTTGAGCTTGCTCCTCGCCACCGACGACGGAACCGAAAAGGAAGCCTCCGACAGCCCATGGGCCAGCCCCGTGGTTCTGGTTCCGAAGGCAGCCGCCCCCGGCGCTGTTCCCGAGCTGAGGTTCTGTGTGGACTACCGGGGCCTCAACGCAGTCACCAGAACCGACGCACATCCCATTCCCCGAGCAGACGAGCTCATTGACCGCCTAGGGTCTGCTCGCTATCTCAGTACCTTCGACCTGACCAGCGGTTACTGGCAGATCGCCCTGACAGAAGGAGCCCGAGAGAGATCAGCCTTCTCCACCCCGGATGGTCACTACCATTTCCGGGTGATGCCCTTCGGCATGAAAAACGCCCCCGCCACCTTCCAGAGACTGGTGAACCAGGTACTGGCCGGGTTGGAAGAATTCAGTGCCGCGTATCAGGACGATATCGCGGTATTCAGCTCCCACTGGCCCGAACACCTCCTCCACCTCCGGGAGGTCTTGGTAGCCCTACATGTCAAATCGGCCAAGGGTCCGTGGTCTACCTGGGACACCAGGTCGGCAGCGGCCTCGTGGCACCCCTTCAGCCCAAGATCGATGCGATCGTGACCTGGGAAGCCCCCACCACCCAGACAGAGGTGCGGTCGTTCCTAGGGCTCACGGGATACTATCGACGATTTATAAAGGGGTATGGCAGCCTGGTAGTGCCCCTCACTGAGTTAACCTCCAAGAACCAGCCCAAAAGAGTTAACTGGACCCCCGCCTGCCAAAAAGCGTTCGAAGCATTGAAGGACGCCATGTGTACTGCCCCCGTGCTACAGGCCCCGGACTACTCCCGAGAGTTTGTGGTCTAAACGGACGCGTCCAAGCATGGCATCGGAGCCGTCCTGTCCCAGATGAACAAGCAAGGCCTGGATCAGCCAGTGGCCTTCATTAGCCGGAGGTTACTCCCTCGAGAGCAAAGGTGGAGCACCATCGAGCGGGAGGCCTTCGCGGTGGTTTGGGCCCTGAAGAAGCTGAGGCCCTTCCTGTTCGATACTCACTTCCGGGTCCAAACCGATCACTGACCTCTCCGTTGGCTAATGCAAATGAGAGGGGAGGACCCCAAACTGTTACGATGGTCCATCTCCCTCCAGGGGATGGATTTCACTGTTGAGCACCGGCCTGGTGCTGACCACGCCAACGCAGACGGCCTGTCCCGATTCTTCCGACTCACTGAAGAGAACCCCCGAGAGGATGGGTAGTTCTCTCCGCCTTTCAGCTGGGGGGGATGCGTGTTGGACCTGGCCTCGTGGCGTGGTTCCCCCCCTGTTCCTCAGTACCCTGTTAGCCTAGCCCTGCACCCAGAAACCCCTGGTTGCCCTGCCCATGTCCGTCCCAACGCTAACGACCAACCTCGGCCTGTCCCCGGCCACCTTCCCAGCCCCGCGCGCCCCAAACCCGCGAGGCCCCATAGGCCCACTGGCAGCCATATTCCCTTCCCGAGGTCCCTTACTCCCTGGGCTTAGCATGACCCCAGCCCCAGCGAAACGTAGGCTCCAGACACGCCAGCCCCCGTTGGGAGGGTGAGGGCTCCCATAGGGAGGAAAGATAGGGAGTTTCGATGGCACCTCCGGCCTCCCCTGAGAGACTGGTTTCTGTCACACCTCTGGCCATCCCCCGGGGGCCAGTTTTGATTGCACCTCTGGCCTCCCCGAGTGCTGGCTCCAGACCTGCTGGGTGTCTGGGAAATCCCGGACGCATCCTCCAAGAGATCAAAGAGCCAACCGCCGGACCTCACCAACGGGCCGCCCCCAAGGCCTCAGACCTCCGCCTGCGAGAGTCCGGACATCAAAGGGCCACTGGACTATATGAAGGCCCGCCCCAGAACTAGCGGGCAGTTGTATCCTGGACAAGAAAGCCTTGCTGATCTGATCGCGGCTGCCCTTGGGAGAACTGAATTCTGTAACTCTACGAGCCCTGCTGACGCCGTCGCGGCTCATCCTTGGAACTAGAACATCGGAGCCCTGCTGACCCCGTCGCGGCTCGAGCTTGAGCCCTAAAGATCTTCAACAAACATTCTGAGCCCTGCTGACGTGGTTGCGGCTCCTCAAGAACTACCCTCCGGATCGAGCCCTGCTGACCTCGTCGCGGCTCGAGGAGTACTCTGGTCCGGCTGGACCATCTACGATACCATCACGAACTGAGTCATCCTCAAGTGAGTAGGACAACCGGTACGATCACCATCTTCCGTACCCCCCGGCTCGAGGATTGAGAGCCGTGCGCAGGGTACGCTACCTACTGGTCTAAAGACTGAGACTGTCCCGCTTCCCACTTCCGGGAGCCTTGAGACTTTGGCGATCTCTCGATCCTGTGTACATAAGAGTGCTAATTCCTTTACCTGTTTATAAAGAACTTGATATCGAAAAACCTACGTTGTAGTGTCTGTTCCTAAGGGTGGTGTGGTCCTCGTGTGTACGATTCAATACTTGAGGTCCTCCCCGGAGGGGATCCCTAGTTGAGGCTCGGCATTATTGGTGGGAGAGGTGGGTCACGGAGCAGTCGGGTAGACATAACCTGGCCTCTGGGATCGCCCCTTCTAACATTGGTGGCAAGCGACGGGATAAGAGCCTACGTCTGGGAATCGTACAGTAAAGCGACTGGCACACCACCTGAACAAGAACAACCATGAGTCTCATCGGAGCAAGCGAAAAGACCGCATTTCAGAAAGACCGCCTGGAAGAATATACCCACAAAGAATTAAAACAATTCTGCAAAGATTTCCACATCGCTACCACTGGGTTAAGTACCAAAGACGACTTCCAGAAAGCCCTGACGGCCTGGGTAGAGACCGGGGCCCACCTCCCCACGACAGAAAGGAATGATGGGGAGGAGGAGCCGCCGACCTAAACTGACGGCCAAAGAGAAGAGGGACCCGACACCCTACCACGGAATACCGGCACGGAGAGAGGTCTGTCGATCGAAGAAATGACAGACCGAGAACGCAACTGAAACCACGAGCTAGAACTGGCACAACTTAAAATCAAAGGAGAGATAAAGCTGGGTGAAAAGAAACTGGCCGTAGAACAATTACGGCTGAAAGGAGAACTAGATGAAAAGAAGCTCCAGCGGGAGCATGAAGGGAAAAAACTCCAACTCGAACACGAGCGCAGCTTGAAAGAACTAGAGATTAAAGCCCGAAATGAAGAAACCCGATCCCCGGGGCACCGAGACACGGGTCCCCCGGTAGAACCGAAAGTCCACATCCCCAAGGATGTGGTGAAGGAATACTATAAAAATGACGACATCCAGCAATGGTTGAAAGCGTACGAGGTCGCCATGGCCGCCCGAGTACCTGAGAAGGATTGGGGGGCCGGATTATGGAGCCGCTTCCTCAGCGAGGGGAGAGACACCATGCTGGATCTGCCCTCCTCCGTCATGACCTCCTACCCCCATATGAAGGACGCCCTCATGGCTTGATATGGGCTCACCCCGGAAATGTACCGGCAACGATTTAGAGACTGCAAGAAGATCCCCGGCACCACATGGGTAGAGTACGTGAATTTCTACAGCCGGGCCTTGGGAGGGTGGATCAAGGGCAGCAAGGTGACCACCTTTGAAGGACTCATTGACCTCATAGCCTATGAGCACCTATCGAACAACTGCTTTGTGGAACTAAGACAGCACCTTCTGGACAGCAAGTTAGCAGACCCCCGGAAGCTGGCTGTCGAGGCTGATCGTTGGGTGAGCACAAGAGTCCCACGGGGTCCCGGGGGAGACTATGCTGAAACGAACAAGGATCTCCACGTCAAAGGCGCGCAGGGGGTCAGAGTAGACAAAGGGGTCCCCAGACAGGGCCTCCCCGCAGCCCCCCTAGAAACCAGACCGGGACATCCCCGCCAGCCGCAAGGGTGGATTTCCTCCAGTTAGGCAAGGACCCAGAATAAGCACCACCTGCTACCGATGTCAACAGACAGGGAATTATGCCAGTGACCCCAACTGCCCCATGCTCAAGAAGCCCACTGCTGCGATTCCCCCTGCGCGCCACCTCACCAATGTAGCCCTAGAAGAGGAAGAGATAGAGGACCCGGAAGGGTGGGAACCAGCCGCCATGATCTTAGTCTCCCTGGGGAATAGGGAGATGGTTCCCGGAACCTTCTTGCCAGATAACACCGAGAAATACCGACAGCAGGTGACCGTCAACGGGCACCGCATAGGGGCTCTCCGAGATACAGGGGCCAGTATCACTGCTGTAAAGGGGCACCTAGTCACGAAGGACCAGATAGTACCCAACGCCTCCTGCAGAGTGATCTCCGCGGACAACTCCGTCCGCACTTGCAGAATAGCTCAGGTCCCATTCGAATGGGAGGGCGTCTCTGGGGAGTTACGAGTAGCAGTCCGCACCGACATGCCCGTGGACTGTCTCCTCGGTAACGACCTAGAGAGCTCCCCGTGGAAGCAAGTAGAGCGAAGGACTCACCTCGAGATGGTGGGCCTACCCGAGTGGGCCTGCGTGACCACCCGATCCATGGCAGCCCGGGCGTCCACCGCCGAGGGGATGGCACCCGAAAACCCTCACCCCGTCCCCGCCGAGCCGGAGGACAGCGGGCAGACAGAAGGCCTCGACCTTTTTCCCGGCGAAAGCAGTGACCCCGACCCTGGACCCCGCTGGTGAACCAGCCCCGAGCACGGACAATCTCCCCGAGTTAGCCCAGCGGCGCCAGGAAGGGGGGCCCTCCCGAGAGGAGTTCTGCCTGGAACAGACCTCCTGTCCCTCTCTAGTGGGGCCACGGCAGCAGGCCGCCGCCCAGGCCGCCGGTGACCAGTCCGGCTCCCACCACGTCTATTGGGAAAACGGCCTGCTATATAGCGAGCAAAAGTCAGCCGAACTAGGGTCAGCCCGAGTGCTGGTGGTCCCCCTACGTTTCCGTAGCTTCCTCCTGAACCTGGCGCATGATGTGCCCTTGGCGGGACACTTGGGCCAAGACAAAACGTACCACCGTTTGGTCACCCATTTCTACTGGCCCCACATGCGAGCTGATGTGGAGGCCCACTGCAGATCCTGCCCCACGTGTCAGGCCAGCGGGAAGAGCGGAGGGCGGAGCAAGGCTCCCCTCCAACCCTTCCCAGTGGTCAGTACCCCTTTTGAACGGGTGGTAATCGATATCGTGGGACCTCTTGACCCCCGAACGTCCCTAGGACACCGGTTCATTCTTGTCCTAGTGGACCACGCCACCCGATATCCCGAGGCCATCTCCCTTCGAACGGTGACGGCCCCCGTAGTGGGGCGGGCCCTCATGGGGATCTTCTCCCGGGTGGGATTCCCGCGAGAGGTAGTGAGCGACAGAGGAACAAACTTCATCTCGAGATACATGAAGTCTCTCTGGCAGCAGTGTGGGGTGACGTACAAGTTCACCACCCCATACCACCCCCAAGGAAACGGCCTGGGCGAGCGGTTCAACCGCACCCTGAAGGGGATGATCATGGGTCTCGAGGAGTCCCTGAGGCGCAAGTGGGACGTCCTCCTCCCCTGCCTCCTTTCGCGTAACACGAAGTTCCCCAGAAGTCCTTGGGTTTTAGCCCCTTCGAGCTGCTCTACGGGCACCCCGTCCGGGGACCCCTCAGCCTGGTCAAGGAAGGGTGGGAGACGGCGTCCCTAGAACCCCCCCAGATGTGTTTCGATACATTCTGGCCCTCTGAAACCAGACTCGGAAGTTCTGAGAACTGGCAGAAGCCAACCTCGAAGCCAGCCAAGAAGAAATGAAGAGGTGGTATGATCAGAATGCCACTCTGGTCGAGTTCCAGCCCGGACAACAGGTCTGGGTGATGGCCCCTGTGGAACCTTGTGCCCTGCAGGACAAATGGACCGGGCCCTTCAAGGTGGTGGAACGAAAGAGCCAGGTTACCTACCTCGTCGATGTACAGTCCCCCAGGAACCCCCTGAGGGTCATTCACGTAAACCGCCTGAAACCCCACTTCGTACGGTCCGAGTTAAGCTTGCTCCTCGCCACCGACAACGGAACCGAAGAGGACACGGAGCCTCTCCCCGACCTCCTCTCTGCGAAAGAGAAAGATGACTCCGTAGAGGGAGAGAGTCTCTCCACCTCCCTCACTCCCGGGCAGCGCGAGGACTGTCACCAGTTACTGGGACAGTTCTCTGACCTTTTCTCCCTCGTCCCCGGCGTCACCAGTTGGTGCGTTCACGATGTGGACACTGGGGACAGCCCCCCGGTACGGCACAGAGCCTACCGCGTTCCTGACCGAGTCCGAGCCTGCATCAAGGTCGAGGTCTCTAAGATGCTAGTCCTGGGAGTGGTCGAAGCCTCCGACAGCCCATGGGCCAGCCCCGTGATTCTGGTTCCGAAGGCAGCCGCCCCCGGCGCTGTTCCCGAGCTGAGGTTCTGTGTGGACTACCGGGGCTTCAACGCAGTCACCAGAACCGACGCACATCCCATTCCCCGAGCAGACGAGCTCATTGACCGCCTAGGGTCTGCTCGCTATCTCAGTACCTTCGACCTGACCAGCGGATACTGGCAGATCGCCCTGACAGAAGGAGCCCGAGAGAGATCAGCCTTCTCCACCCCGGATGGTCACTACCATTTCCGGGTGATGCCCTTCGGCATGAAAAACGCCCCCGCCACCTTCCAGAGACTGCTGAACCAGGTACTGGCCGGGTTGGAAGAATTCAGTGCCGCGTATCTGGACGATATCGCGGTATTCAGCTCCCACTGGCCCGAACACCTCCGGGAGGTCTTGGTAGCCCTGCAGGAGGCGGGTCTCACCATAAAAGCCAGCAAATGTCAAATCGGCCAAGGGTCCGTGGTCTACCTGGGACACTAGGTCGGCAGCGGCCTCGTGGCACCCCTTCAGCCCAAGATCGATGCGATCGTGACCTGGGAAGCCCCCACCACCCAGACAGAGGTGCGGTCGTTCCTAGGGCTCACGGGATACTATCGACGATTTATAAAGGGGTATGGCAGCCTGGTAGTGCCCCTCACTGAGTTAACCTCCAAGAACCAGCCCAAAAGAGTTAACTGGACCCCCGCCTGCCAAAAAGCGTTCGAAGCATTGAAGGACGCCATGTGTACTGCCCCCGTGCTACAGGCCCCGGACTACTCCCGAGAGTTTGTGGTCTAAACGGACGCGTCCAAGCATGGCATCGGAGCCGTCCTGTCCCAGATGAACAAGCAAGGCCTGGATCAGCCAGTGGCCTTCATTAGCCGGAGGTTACTCCCTCGAGAGCAAAGGTGGAGCACCATCGAGCGGGAGGCCTTCGCGGTGGTTTGGGCCCTGAAGAAGCTGAGGCCCTTCCTGTTCGATATTCACTTCCGGGTCCAAACCGATCACTGACCTCTCCGTTGGCTAATGCAAATGAGAGGGGAGGACCCCAAACTGTTACGATGGTCCATCTCCCTCCAGGGGATGGATTTCACTGTTGCACCCAGACAGAGGTGCGGGCGTTCCTAGGGCTCACGGGATAGTATCGACGATTTATAAAGGGTAGGCTGTGGGGTTTTAGGTTTAAACCTATAATGACTGATAAAACCCCACTGAAAGATAAATAGCCCTCACCGGTGAAAACATATAAACACTGAAAAAACACCTGCACAACCACAAACTAAATGCCATTCAAAGAAAGGAAAAAGAGAGTGAAAGAGTCATTCTTTTCTTCCTGAAGGTGTCAATACAATGTAACTTTGTTATACAAGCTAGCAGTAAGGAAGACTGGCTATCATTAATCTGATTAAGTTTTGTTCGTTAGGGATGCCACTAAAATATTGTTTCTTCTTCCTTTTTCTTTTTTTCAGTTTTGTGGCCTTTGGTCTAAAGATGCAGGGTTTAGTTTCATGTTTTAGGTCTATTTTAATTATTTTATAAACTGTAGAGAATCAGAAAATATCAAACTCATATTTGATATTTTGGCTGCATTTGATTCTTTCACTAATAGGTAAAATTGCTGGTTTCATAAAAATCTTTCCTAATAAGTGTCATCACATTTACCCACAGAGAATGGGTAAAAACCCTTAATACATCCGACCATAGTTTCTAGTGGGTCTGTATCGATAGTAGGTGAATTTCCAACACCGCAGGCTTTAAACATTCAATGCAAGGTATAGTGACAAGTATATATATCACCAAGCATCTGGGATAGTGGTGAAAACATGACACCAGACTTTTGGAAAGCATTGAACTCAGTGTCACTTGTAATGCTCTGCAAAAAAGGTTCTTTCCAAGTTCAACAAAGATTGGAGTGATAATGTTTGTATTTGCAGTCATTCAGCTACGTATATAAAAAAGTTGTGTGATGACCTGTCAAAATTCATACCCGAGCTGAAGTGATTCCCTGTAGGAGATCCTTGCCACTTGTTAGATGGTATGCTGAAAGCATCTTTACCATCTTCAGAGTTAATGAGGGATGCTATTGACTTTTTAGTCAATTCTGGTGCACTGTTTTCTTATGCACAGGAACTAAAACGCAAGTATTTATCATTTTGTGCTTTATGCGGCATCAAAGAAAGAGTCATCCCAACTGTGTTCCTTAGCTGATGGTTCTCAGCCCAAGGGGCTATGAATGCTGAGGGGGCCTTTTCACAGAAGATTACATGGGATGGAAAGAGCAAGCGCACATGACCCAAAGACTCACTGAAGAAGTATTGTATGGTGTACTACAATAAGATTAATTTGCAAAAATCTATTTGGACCTCATTAACACTATACGTACACTGTCTGTATACCATGTTCTTTCAGTGCAGAAAGCAAGCAATAATAAAAGCAAAATGTACTATAAACACTGGAAAAACACTTTTTCTGTTGTTTTTAGTGGCGCGAAAATGTGTAACCACTGATAACAACTGTTTTTTAAGATATTGAAAACACTGAAAAAACCCCACCAGAATTTACCAAAAATAGAAACTGAAAACAGGAAAGCCTAATAAAGGGGTATGGCAGCCTGGTAGTGCCCCTCACGGAGTTAACCTCCAAGAACCAGCCCAAAAGAGTTAACTGGACCCCCGCCTGCCAAGAAGCGTTCGAAGCATTGAAGGACGCCATGTGTACTGCCCCTGTGCTACAGGCCCCGGACTACTCCCGAGAGTTTGTGGTCCAAACGGACGCGTCCGAGCATGGCATCGGAGCCGTCCTGTCCCAGATGAACAAGCAAGGCCTGGATCAGCCAGTGGCCTTCATTAGCCGGAGGTTACTCCCTCGAGAGCAAAGGTGGAGCACCATCGAGCGGGAGGTGTAGGAAGGTGGCTACCTGACTATGGTTACCCCAGATGTTTTTGCCTTGTGTTTAGCTGGTTTTCGACTTAGTTGGCCTGGTTCCCTGCTAATCAAGGCCCCAGGCCATCTGCTCTCTCTGTAAAATGGATTCCATGTACCCTAGGTGCATAACTAGATTGGCTTGGGTCACCTTATCAGCCCCTGTACAGAGCACTATAGGTGCCCAGGGTATAGGTGCATCCAAGGCCTACCAGGGGCTGCAGCATATCTTTTGCCACCCCTGGCTGGCTATCTAAAATTGACACAACTGGCTGATCACTCAGCTGGGGCAAGGTGGTGTAATCACTGTAGGGGAGTAGGGTCTGCAATCCTATGATCACCCAGATTTTTGCTTTTTGCTTCACTGGTTTACAACTTTCCCTGGCTGTGGGCCTGCTAATCAGACCCACAGCCTAGCTGTTCTCTCTATTCCAAATTGTACCCAGGTACTAAATTGGCACTGGGCCCTCTCTTGAGTCCCTGTACCCAGGGCAGAGGTGCACCCAGAGGTCTCCCAGGGGCTGCAGCATGTATGATGCCACCCCTGCCACCCCTGGGCTGACTAACTAAACAGACACAACTGGCTGCTTGACAGCTGGGAGCAAGGTGGTGTAATCACCCCTGCTTTAGATATAGTATACCTATATCTAAACCTAAAATGGGCACACAGATCTCCTATCAGGCCTTAACAATCCTGGAGGCAGAGTGCTTGGAATCGTGTGAGATAGTGCTCTGGCATGAGCTGAGCCTGTCTGCGGCTTTCGGGATCTATCCCTTAACTGTTTCCATGATAGCGTCAGACCATATACTCTTAAGTGCCTTATAATCCTCGCGGTTATGGTAACTTTGGTCTGACATTATCTAAACATGTCGTGTAAGGTGTCATACGCTTTGGAATACTACCCCCTCGCCAGTTCTGGCGACGGGGGTAGCATTCCACCCCTCTAGAGGGAGAAGACATGTTGGTAGCTGTAACCCCGGTTAAAGTTGAACACAGCCTCAGCTCCACAAAATGGATGCTGCCACCGAGACACAAGTCTGCCCTCCTGCTGCTGGGAGTCCTTCCAGCGAGGGAGGCCTGGACAAAGGGTTTCCTGTCAGGGGCGGTGCCAGCACCATCCCAGACAGGATTTTGTGTATCCCAGGTAGGCAGGGTTGAAAGGAAGGTGACTGCAAGTGGCATCCCGGTGCTCACTGTGCATATGCCGGCTCAAACCAGTTCCAGAGGCACAGCAGCCCCTGAGCTGGGGAGAGACCGGACAAAGGAGAGGGGTGTAACCACCCCCCTCCTGGTCCCACCCATGGGCAGGACCTAGTCGCGTGCCAGCCCCTTTTTTTAGAATACAGATAGGAGCAGGCCCCCTTCCCAAATTGGATAATCTTGAAACTTGAACTACTTTCCACGAAAGGAACTCTTGACTTTCTCTGAAGACTCTCCCTTGTGGCTAAGGAGTAGCCACCCTGCACCAGCAGGCACCATCGAAGCGCTTGCGGTTTGCTGGACGTCCATCCTCCGGATCAAGACTGACCAGCTCGACGAGACCCGGATTCCCTGCCATCTCTGACCTCTACCTGCATCATCAGCCCAGCTGAGATTCGTGGGTGTAACGAGACCCGAGGGACCGGCCATCTTCAAGACCTGCACGACGCTTCACCAGCACGACCACCGAGGGACCCTCGAGTGAGTGCACTGGGGTTTGAGAAGCCCCAACCCTAAGCAGCTCTAGCACCGAAGTCCAGCCCCCCAGCATCCACGAGATCTGCGTGGGGCCCTTCTGCTTCCTCGCTGCTTGCCACGTTGTCCGGTCACTTGCCCGTTGGCTAGTGGACCTCCGGACGACGTACCACGACGATTTCACTGCTGGTCTAGGTCCCCTAGACTGGCCCTTGCTCCTTGTTCAACAAGGAGTGCCCTGGACCCTCCTGGTCCACTCCAGACGCCATCTTGACTCCACCGCGTGGGCTTGCCTTTGCCAAGGTTTGTTGCTCCTATCCTGGATCCAGCATCGCCGACAGCAGACACCATCGTGGGACAGCTCGCACCTCCAGCCTGGTCGCCGACAACGCTTCCTGGCCCGTGTGCCTGCAGAGTCCACCGTCACCTGATCGCGGCGACTTCACCCAGTGCCATTCTGGTGCCCACACAATCACTGGCTAGTGATTAAGAACTGAGTCCCCTCTGCTTTCAGGTCGTCCTCTTCACCGATCCAGCCTTGGATCACACCGAACTTCTTCACTGGTCGCCTGCCAGCAACTTCTTCTTTCAGGCTCCATAGACTACAACGAGGATTCCCGACGTCACTTGAACCCTGTGCAGCCGCAGCCCCTGGGCTAGGTAACTCGAGCATTTCGGTGCTCCAGCACAGGTTCACTATCCTAGTGTCCAGATCCTTTTTCGTTTTAAGTCTACCTAGTCGGATTTGTCCGGAAACAGTAACTTTAGAATTGCTAGCATCCATAGACTTTGTCCCGCATCCCGCGTAAGAGTTCCCACTCTGCACCCGGGTTCCCTAGGCCTCCTGCACCTAACCTGAGGGTTCAGTAAGGTAGTCCTAGCGGTCCTAAAGCCTCTGGATCGTGTTACTTACCTGCTAGTATTTTGCATTCCACTTTTAGAGTATATGGTTTTTCGTGCCCCTCGGGCATTTGTGTAAATTGTGTGACTTGCAGTATTTTTGTAAGAGTTTTGTGTTGTGCTTAGCTCCCTGACTCATAAAGAGTTTAGGGTAGTCTTGTTATAAATAAATATACTTTATTTTCATAACAACTTGTGTGGTTTCCTTTCACTTGGTGTTCAAGGGGTATATGTGATGGTAAAACAGCTGGCTTAACACGCCCTCTAGAGTTTAGCCTAAAGACTGCTCTTGTCCATGCTACTAGGATAGCTGGTCTATCAGGTTGACTTACAACCAATCATCAATAAGGGTTGTTTGGTATGATACAAAGTGATCACTAGAATAGTGAGCACTATATATCAGGCCAACTTCTCACATTGGTGAGCAGCGGTTGGGATTTGAGCTTGCTGTTGTTTTACCACACACGTATCCTAAGAATATCATTTGAAAGATCACATAAGTACCTAGGTACATATAACTTAGCTTAGAATACTCTGAGTTCTACTGAACCAGCTGTTGTAGTGTAACAGGGCTTAGCACACCCTGACTACAACTCTAGCAAGGGATCAGTAGGTAAACCCATAGTGTAGGTAGGTGCATCACTTTAACCACACTAGAAGCATGTCTACCCATGGAGAGTCTTCAGAGACTCCCCTAGTTGTTAGTGACCCTCCACAGGTCCTTTCCAGATATGCAGCTCTCAGTTTCCAGGAGATGAGACAATTGTGTACCTCCAGGAAATTGAAACAGGGTTCTAACCCTACCACTCCCTTTCTGTTAGGTCTCTTAGAGACATATGATGCTAGGAAAGCTTCTCATACAGATGGGACCATGCCAGCCTTAGAGGGTACCCTTGGTGATCCAGACCTCCTTGACACTGAAAATGTAGTTGAGGAGGAGGATGAAGAGGATCCTTCTGGGGATGAGGCAGCCAACAGGCCTGAGCTAGTCAGCAGACTTACTAGGGCCAACTTAGACCTACATAGGGAAGGATCTGGGGGACCCCCAGTACTGACCCTAAGCAGGCCTAACTTTGGAGTTAGAAGAGATAGATCTCATTCTAGGGACTCCAATAGATCTGTGCACTGTCATGCCTCTTCCCAGAGGAGAATGACTTCTCCCCAGAGGAGAATGATATCCCCTCAGAGAAGAGAACATGAAGCAAGGATGAAACAGGCTAATCTGAGGATCCAGAGGGAAGAACTTGCCCTTGCCAAAGAGAAGCTTGCCTTTGCTAGAGAGCAACAGTTGATTGGGGTAGTCCCCACTGGTGGCAGCATTATCCCTAGAGATAAAGACAGGAGTTTAGACACTAAACACCTGAGTAAAATAGTGCCCCCCTTTAGACAAGGGGATGACATCCACAAATGGATGACTGCTTTGGAGAGGGCCTGCACTGTCCAGTGCATCCCCCAGAGTCAGTGGGCAGCTATATTGTGGCTCTCCTTTGAAGGCAAAGGTAGAGATAAGCTCCTCACCACTAGAGTTGAGGATGCTAATAATTACCAAGTCCTGAATAATACACTGATTGATGGGTTTGGCTTAACAACTGAGCAGTACAGGTTGCTGTTCAGAGACACCCAGAAAATTCAGTCTCAGGATTGGGCTGACTTTGTTGATTGTGCCACTAAGGCTTTGGAAGGCTGGTTACTGGGTAGCAAGGTTACTGATTACACAGGGTTGTATAATCTTATCATGAGAGAACAGATTTTAAATAACTGTCAGAACCAGTTGTTGCACCTGCACCTTGTTGATTCAGATCTGACCTCTCCCCAAGAATTGGGAAAGAAGGCAGACAGATGGGTCAGAACAAGGGTCAAGCAGAACCAGACTCAGAACCAGGGTGGTCAGAAGAAAGCAGACCAAAAGGGTAGTAACAAGAGTGAACAAAATGACCATAAGTCTTCAACAGGTCCCCAACAATCCAAAGAGGGTGGGGGTCAGGCTTCACAGCAGAAAAAGAAGACTCAAGAAGGCCAGTCAAAACGGTGGTGCCAATACTGTAAAAGTAAGACTCACTGGTTTAGTGAGTGCACCAAGAAAGGAGGGTAAACTCCTACCACTACAGCCCCTAAGGCACCTGCACCCCCTAGTACAGCCAGTAGTGGTAGTGCACCTCCCAAGGGAATAGTTGGGTTAACCTTGGGAAATGAGGGGTATGACAACTTAGTTGGCACACTAACTCAGGCTGTCCTTGTCTGTACAGGGGAGGTGGATATATCCCCTGGTGCCAGTCCCAATACTTTGGGCAAATACAGGCAGACACCTTCAGTTAATGGAAAAATGGCTCAGGCCTACAGGGACACTTGTGCCAGTGTCACAATGGTGACACCTAACTTTGTGATCCCTGGACAGATCATGCCAGGTACAGATTACCTGGTGACCAATGCCAGCAATGTCACTACCCATCATAGTATGGCAGTTGTTGATTTCTCCTGGGGAGGGGTAAGTGGCCCAAAGAAAGTTGTGGTTAGTTCAGACCTCCCAGTAGAATATCTGTTGGGCAATGATTTGGAAACATCCCTATGGTCAGAAGTGGAGCAGAGGACTCACATGGAAATGTTAGGCTTGCCAGCACATGTCCTTGCTGTGACTAGTGGACTGTGGTGTAGGCATCGTGATGCAGCTGCATCCCCAATGGAGGCACTACGTTAGAGTTCAAAGTGATGAATCAAAGAAAGTTCAATTTGAGATTTGAAATTTATTCATTGAAAAATTGTAGCCTTTCTTCCATAGATATTCAAATCATATCTAATCCAAGATTAGTAGTTGGTGGTGAAAAGGGGGGAACGCCTCCGATGCATTTCGGGCAGGTATCCCTTTGTCAAGGAGCGCTGTAAGGAAGATCAAAGGGAGCTGTAAGGGCCAGGGTCTAGTGCGAGATGTGACCAATTATACTTAATGGTGCCGATCAATGGTGTTGGCAAATGGAACTGAAGGAGGGTGAGGGAGGTGAAACGAGTAGCGTCAGCGCGTGACGGATACGGTAGGAAGTGAAGGGGAGGGTGCGCATAGTTAGCTGTCCAAGCGGTGTGGTACAGTACTTACTTCGTGGCGCGGGTTGGAAACCTCGTACGCTTCCAATGTGGGTTCGGGCGGAGTGCCTAGTGTGCTTGAAGGCGCGGGGAAGTTTAAAGGAAAGACGCGTGAGCCAGTTAGAGAAAGAACTAAGTGTGAGTGAAACGGGAAATCGAGGTCTAGTGTGGGGGCCATCTTGGAAGGGTGTCAGGGAGGTGTGGATACGCAAGCATGAACAATGCACATAGAGTAAGGAAGAATAAAACAATGCAGAAATAGTGTATAAGTTCAATTAAAGGTAACAACTAAGTTCAATCCGGTCATTGAGACCGTAAGGCTTGAGCGTTTGCAAACGATATATCCATTCCAATTCTCTCTGAAGTAGGAATTTTCGTGTGTCAGTGCCTTCTTTCTTGGAGATGGTTTCAAGAACGGTGAATCGAAGTTGGGCAATGGAATGTCTGGCTTCAGCAAAGTGCATGGCAACGTTGGATTTTTCATGTTTCAACCGAATGTTTGATTTATGTTCGTTTAACCGTGTTTTAATTTTGCGTTCGGTTTTGCCGACATATAGTTTGCCACAAGGGCATTTGAGTGCATATATGAGGTTCGAGGTGTCACATGTGGCATTCACTTGGAGTCTAATCGGATTGCCCTTCATGGGGTGTCTGATGGTGTTCCCTTTTATGATAGAATTGCAGTGACTGCAGTTCAGGCATGGTTGTGTGCCTTTGTATACAATAGGTTTAGAAGTTGGTTTGGATAAGATTTCTTGTATGTTCTTACTCCTAGAGTATGCAAATAACGGGGGTTGTTGAAAAATGTCCCGAAAATCTGGGTCCACTTGTAAGATAGGCCAGTGTTTAAGGATAATCTTCTTATACATAGTGCTTGATGTGGAAATTTGGAAACCAGAACGGTTCGTTGGTTTTCTTTTTTGGGCTGTTTGATTAGAGATTCTTGTCTTGAGATTTTCGCCACTCTGGTTTGTGCCTCGGTAAGAATGGTTTCTGGGTATCCTCGCTGTAAAAAGCGATCGTGTGTTTCTTTTATGCGAAGATTAGCTGTATGTTCATCAGATACTATGCGTTTGACGCGTAGCATTTGTGAGTATGGCATATGTCTTTTAAGGGCTCCCTGATGGAAGCTAGAAAAGTGGAGGGTGTTGTTGCGATCGGTTGGTTTCCTGTATAGGTCAGTGCTGAAGCCTTCAGGTGTGATCGTGACATTCACGTCAAGAAATGAGATGGTATGATCGCTGATTTGCCAAGATAGTTGAATCCGCTCATCTTTAGCGTTGAGATTCGTGAGAGCCTCGCACAGAGATTGTTCTGTGTTACTCCAAATGAAGAAAAGGTCATCGATGTACCGTACGTACATGCTGGTGTTGTTTTGAAAAGTAGGGTCTGCGTAGATATGAAGTTTTTCGAAATTCTCCATGAAGATGTTAGCGTATGTGGGAGCTGCGCAGTTTCCCATCGCCATTCCGGATAACTGTAAGAACCACTGGTTGTCATTCTGAAAGTAACTGTGGTAAAGGGTAAAACCCATAAGTTCCATGATGAATGCTTGCATATTAGAGTCGATGTCACTGTTGAGAAGGGCTGCTTCTATGGCTTCAATACCTCCTTGGTGGGGTATTGAGGTGTAGAGTGAACTAACATCGGCAGTACATAGAATGTATGTCTTCTCCTCGTTTATTTGGACTTTTGAAAGTTTCAATAGAAAGTCAGTGGTGTCTTTAATGTGACAGGTCTTTATGATTCTTTGGACTCAATTGAATGGTGGGACTCCTGGGAAACTCGGTTAAGAGAAAGTTTTTTGTGCGGTCTTCAATGATGCCATTACGTTGTGCTCTAATCACAATTTCTTTGAAAACCTCGTTCGCAATGATCTATCTAAAATGAACTTCAACAAAAAATCTAAACATCAAAATCTCACTACCAAAGACCGAGATACGTTGAAATCCTTGGCTAACAACTCACAAATCAAATGCATCAAAGCAGACAAGGGAGGTGCCCTTGTTATCATGGAGTCTGCAATGTACATTCAACGACTCCAAGAACACATTCAAGATGATTCCATCTACATGCAACTCGATGCTAATCCCACAAAGGAATTTCTTAACATTCTCCAAGAAATTGTGATTAGAGCACAACGTAATGGCATCATTGAAGACCGCAAAAAAAACTTTCTCTTAACCGAGTTTCCCAGGAGTCCCACCATTCAATTGAGTCCAAAGATTCATAAAGACCTTTACAACCCACCATTCAGGCTAATCGTATCAACTAGAGGATCATTGCATGAGCCCACTGGCAAATTCATCGATAAATATCTTCAGCCACTTGTCTTTAAATCTACCAGTCACAGCTAACTATGCGCACCCTCCCCTTCACTTCCTACCGTATCCGTCACGCGCTGACGCTACTCGTTTCACCTCCCTCACCCTCCTTCAGTTCCATTTGCCCACACCATTGATCGGCACCATTAAGTATAATTGGTCACATCTCGCACTAGACCCTGGCCCTTACAGCTCCCTTTGATCTTCCTTACAGCGCTCCTTGACAAAGGGCTACCTGCCCGAAATGCATCGGAGGCGTTCCCCCCTTTTCACCACCAACTACTAATCTTGGATTAGATATGATTTGAATATCTATGGAAGAAATGCTACAATTTTTCAATGAATAAATTTCAAATCTCAAATTGAACTTTCTTTGATTCATCACTTTGAACTCTAACGTAGTGCCTCCATTGGGGATGCAGCTGCATCACGATGCCTACACCACAGTCCATTAATTAAACGCGTTTTGATGGAAACGCGACCCACGAGTGCACACGAAACTGAACAAAACTCAACATTACAATTTTTTCAACGACAACCTAAACGGCTGTGCCCCTCCTTACCCACATTTCTTGCTGTGACTAGGCCACAGGCCAAAAGATGCCCCACTGAACAGGTGCTGGATCCTGAAACAATGGACCAGACACCACCCAAGAGAAGGAGCAGTAGGGTTAAGGCATCGTCTTCCCCCTTGCCCCAGGTTGTGGATCAAGTCTCTGAGGAGGCTGACCTTAAGGAACTGAGGGAAACTGAGCCTAAAGAGCTTGAACCTGATCAGGTTGAGTTTCTGGGCTCAGGGGGACCCTCCAGGGAAGACCTGGGGAAGGCACAGTTAGACTGCCCCTCACTTGAACCCCTCAGACAGCAGGCTGCTGCTGAGGCTGCAGGGAACGCCACAGGTACCCACAAGGTATACTGGGATGATGGACTCCTGTACTCTGAGTCAAGAGACCCCAAGCCTGGTACAACCAGGAGGCTGGTCATCCCTTTGTCTCAGAGAGGTTTCCTTCTTACCTTGGCCCATGAGATTCCCCTTGCAGGACACTTAGGCCAGAACAAGACTTGGGACAGGCTTGTCACACACTTTTACTGGCCTCACATGAATGAAGATACCAAGGAGTTTTGTCGCTCCTGTGTCACTTGCCAAGCCAGTGGTAAGTCAGGTGGCACAACAAAGGCCCCCCTCATACCACTACCTGTGGTGGGGGTACCCTTTAAGAGAGTGGGGATTGACATTGTTGGTCCAATGGAACCCCAGACAGCATCAGGGCACAAGTTTATACTGGTGGTGGTGGATCATGCCACCAGGTATCCTGAAGCTATTCCCCTTAGGACCACTACAGCACCTGTTGTGGCAAGGGCCCTACTTGGAGTGTTCTCCAGAGTGGGCTTCCCTAAGGAGGTCGTCTCTGACAGAGGTGCAAACTTCATGTCAGGATATCTGACTGCAATGTGGAAGGAGTGTGGTGTCAACTACAAGTTCACCACACCCTATCACCCACAGTGCAATGGGCTTGTTGAGAGATTCAACAGGACCCTCAACGGGATGATTCATGGACTACCTGAAAAGCTCAGGCGTAGATGGGATGTCCTGATACCCTGCCTCTTGTTTGCTTACAGAGAGGTCCCACAGAAGGGGGTTGGCTACAGCCCTTTTGAACTTCTGTATGGGCATCCTGTAAGGGGACCCCTTTGTTTGGTAAAGGAAGGATGGGAGAGACCTCTCAAAAAGCCTGCAACAAACATTGTGGACTATGTACTTGGTCTCCGCTCCAGGATGGCTGAGTACATGGAAAAGGCATCTAAAAACCTTGAGGCAAGCCAAGAGTTACAAAAAGCTTGGCATGACCAAAAGGCTGTCCTGACTGTTTACCAGCCTGGACAGAAGGTGTGGGTGCTGGAGCCAGTGTCCCCAGCAGCACTCAAAGACAAATGGTCTGGGCCCACACAATCATTGAGCAAAAGGGAGAGGTCACCTACCTGGTGGACCTTGGAACTCCCAGGAGCCCCCTCAGGGTGCTCCATGTAAACAGGCTCAAAGCATATGTCGACAGGGAGGACATGGGCTTGCTCATGGCCACAGATGAGGGACAGGAGGAGGAGAGTGACCCTCTCCCAGACCTGCTCACTCAGAACCCTGATGATGGGTCAGTAGATGGTGTTGTCTTTTTTGGCAGCCTCTCTAAACATCAACAAAAGGATTGTAAACAGGTTCTTCAATCCTTTAGACATATGTTCTCTCTGACACCCAGTCAAACCAATTGGTGTACCCATGAGGTTGACACTGGAGACAGTCCGCCTGTCAAGAGTAAAATCTACAGACAGCCTGATCATGTCAGAGACTGCATCAAGACAGAAGTGCAGAAAATGTTGGAGCTGGGAGTCATTGAGCCCTCAGATAGCCCTTGGGCTAGTCCAGTAGTTCTAGTGCCAAAGCCTCACACCCAGGGTGGTAAGAAAGAGATGAGGTTTTGCGTAGACTACAGAGGTCTCAATGCAGTCACTAAGACTGATGCCCACCCAATACCAAGAGCAGATGAACTTATAGATAGATTGGCTCCTGCCAACTACTTAAGTACATTTGACCTGACAGCTGGGTATTGGCAAATCAGGTTAGCTGAGGAGGCCAAGCCCAAAACAGCATTTTCCACCCCTGGTGGGCATTATCAGTTTGTGGTAATGCCCTTTGGTTTGAAAAATGCACCTGCCACCTTCCAAAGGCTGGTGAATCAAGTTCTCACTGAGTTGGATGACTTCTGTGCAGCATATCTTGATGATATAGCTGTCTTTAGCTCCACCTGGGAGGATCACCTGGTCCACCTGAGGAAAGTGTTAGAGGCACTGCAGAAGGCAGGTCTCACTATCAAGGCCACTAAGTGCCAGATAGGGCAGACACAGATTGTATACCTGGGCCACCTTGTAGGTGGAGGCCAGGTTCAGCCATTGGAGAGCAAGATACAGGCCATCAAGGACTGGGCTCCTACAACCACCCAGACTCAGGTTCGAGCTTTCTTGGGCCTGACTGGATATTACAGGAAATTTGTCAGAAATTATGGATCCATTGTGACTCCACTTAATGACCTGACAAGTAAAAAGATGCCAAAGAAAGTTCAGTGGACAGCAAGCTGTCAAAAAGCATTCGATGACCTAAAGCAGGCCATGTGCACAGCACCTATCCTAAAGAGTCCAGACTACTCCAAAACATTCATTGTCCAGACAGATGATTCTGAGTTGGGTGTGGGAGCTGTTCTATCTCAGCTGAATTTTGATGGTCATGACCAGCCCATTGCTTTTATTAGCAGAAGGCTGAACCCCAGAGAGAAGAATTGGTCAGCTATTGAGAGGGAGGCCTTTGCTGTGGTTTGGGCCCTGAAGAAGTTGAGGTCATACTTGTTTGGCACTCACTTCAAGATTCAGACCGACCATAAGCCCCTCTTGTGGCTAAATCAGATGAAGGGTGAAAACCCCAAACTACTTAGGTGGTCCATTTCCCTATAGGGGATGGATTTTACAGTGGAACATAGACCTGGCACTGATCATGGCAATGCAGATGGGCTCTCCAGGTATTTCCACTTAGAGCAAGAAGACTCACCTGGTCAAGGTTAGCTTATTGTCCCAAAGTTTGGGGGGGGGGTCATGTAGGAGATTAGGGTCTGCAATCCTATGATCACCCAGATTTTTGCTTTTTGCTTCACTGGTTTACGACTTTCCCTGGCTGTGGGCCTGCTAATCAGACCCACAGCCTAGCTGTTCTCTCTATTCCAAATTGTACCCAGGTACTAAACTGGCACTGGGCCCTCTCTTGAGTCCCTGTACCCAGGGCAGAGGTGCACCCAGAGGTCTCCCAGGGGCTGCAGCATGTGCTATGCCACCCCTGGGCTGACTAACTAAACAGACACAACTGGCTGCTTGACAGCTGGGAGCAAGGTGGTGTAATCACCCCTGCTTTAGATATAGTATACCTATATCTAAACCTAAAATGGGCACACAGATCTCCTATCAGTCACTCCTATGGCAGTCCTTAACAATCCTGGAGGCAGAGTGCTTGGAATCGTGTGAGATAGTGCTCTGGCATGAGCTGAGCCTGTCTGCGGCCTTCGGGATCTATCCCTTAGCCGTTTCCATGATAGCGTCAGACCATATACTCTTAAGTGCCTTATAATCCTCGCGGTTATGGTAACTTTGGTCTGACATTATCTAAACATGTTGTGTAAGGTGTCATACGCTTTGGAATACTACCCCCTCGCCAGTTCTGGCGACGGGGGTAGCATTCCACCCCTCTAGAGGGAGAAGACATGTTGGTAGCTGTAACCCCGGTTAAAGTTGAACACAGCCTCAGCTCCACAAAATGGATGCTGCCACCGAGACACAAGTCTGCCCTCCTGCTGCTGGGAGTCCTTCCAGCGAGGGAGGCCTGGACAAAGGGTTTCCTGACAGGATTTTGTGTATCCCAGGTAGGCAGGGCTGAAAGGAAGGTGACTGCAAGTGGCACCCCGGTGCTCACTGTGCATATGCCGGCTCAAACCAGTTCCAGAGGCACACCAGCCCCTGAGCTCGGGAGAGACCGGACAAAGGAGAGGGGTGTAACCACCCCCCTCCTGGTCCCACCCATGGGCAGGACCTAGTCGCGTGCCAGCCCCTTTTTTTAGAATAAAGATAGGAGCAGGCCCCCTTCCCAAATTGGATAATCTTGAAACTTGAACTACTTTCCACGAAAGGAACTCTTGACTTTCTCTGAAGACTCTCCCTTGTGGCTAAGGAGTAGCCACCCTGCACCAGCAGGCACCATCGAAGCGCTTGCGGTTTGCTGGACGTCCATCCTCCGGATCAAGACTGACCAGCTCGACGAGACCCGGATTCCCTGCCATCTCTGACCTCTACCTGCATCATCAGCCCAGCTGAGATTCGTGGGTGTGACGAGACCCGAGGGACCGGCCATCTTCAAGACCTGCACAACGCTTCACCAGCACGACCACCGAGGGACCCTCGAGTGAGTGCACTGGGGTTTTAGAAGCCCCAACCCTGAGCAGCTCCAGCACCGAAGTCCAGCCCCCCAGCATCCACGAGATCTGCGTGGGGCCCTTCTGCTTCCTCGCTGCTTGCCACGTTGTCCGGTCACTTGCCCGTTGGCTAGTGGCCCTCCTGACGATGTACCACAACGATTTCACCGCTGGTCTAGGTCCCCTAGACTGGCCCTTGCTCCTTGTTCAACAAGGAGTGCCCTGGACCCTCCTGGTCCACTCCAGACGCCATCTTGAGTCCACCGCATGGGCTTGCCTTTGTCAAGGTTTGTTGCTCCTATCCTGGATACAGCATCGCCGACAGCAGACACCATCGTGGGACAGCTCGCACCTCCAGCCTGGTTGCCGACAACGCTTCCTGGCCCGTGTGCCTGCAGAGTCCAGCGTCAACCACTCACCTGATCGCGGCGACTTCACCCGGTGCCATCCTGGTGCCCACACAATCACTGGCTAGTGATTAAGAACTGAGTCCCCTCTGCTTTCAGGCCGTCCTCTTCACCGATCCAGCCTTGGATCACACCGAACTTCTTCACTGGTCGCCTGCCAGCAACATCTTCTTTCAGGCTCCATAGACTACAACGAGGATTCCCGACGTCACTTGAACCCTATGCAGCCGCAGCCCCTGGGCTAGGTAACTCGAGCATTTCGGTGCTCCAGCACAGGTTCACTATCCTAGTGTCCAGATCCTTTTTCATTTTAAGTCTACCTAGTCGGATTCGTCCGGAAACAGTAACATTAGAATTGCTAGCATCCATAGACTTTGTCCCGCATCCCGCGTAAGAGTTCCCACTCTGCACCCGGGTTCCCTAGGCCTCCTGCTCCTAACCTGAGGGTTCAGTAAGGTCGTCCTAGCTGTCCTAAAGCCTCTGGATCGTGTTACTTACCTGCTAGTATTTTGCATTCCACTTTTAGAGTATATGGTTTTTCGTGCCCCTCGGGCATTTGTGTAAATTGTGCGACTTGCAGTATTTTTGTAAGAGTTTTGTGTTGTGCTTAGCTCCCTGACTCATAAAGAGTTCAGGGTAGTCTTGTTATAAATAAATATACTTTATTTCCATAACAACTTGTGTGGTGTCCTTTCACTTGGTGTTCAAGGGGTATATGTGATGGTAAAACAGCTGGCTTAACACGCCCTCTAGAGTTTAGCCTAAAGACTGCTCTTGTCCATGCTACTAGGATAGCTGGTCTATCAGGTTGACTTACAACCAATCATCAATAAGGGTTGTTTGGTATGATACAAAGTGATCACTAGAATAGTGAGCACTATATATCAGGCCAACTTCTCACAATCACCTCTTGCTTAGATATAGTATACCTATATCTAAACCTATATCTGGACACATATAAACCTATGAGCCACTCCTATGGAAGGCCTTATCAATCCTGGAGGCAGAGGGCGTGGTTTAACGTGAGATGGAGCTCTAGCATGAGCTGAGCCTGTCTGCAGCTGTCAGGAACAACTCCCTAAGCTGTTCCGGGATAATGCCATACCATATACTCTTAAGTGCAATATAATCCTCGCTGTTATATAGCAACTTTGGTTTGGCTTTATCAAAACATGTAGTGTAAGGTGTCATATGATTTGGAATACTATCCCCTCGCCAGTCCTGGTGACGGGGATAGCATTCCACCCCTCTAGAGGGAGAAGACATGTTACTTTGCTTAAATACGGTTGATTTTTAAAAGAGCCTCAGATCCACAAAATGGATGCTTCTGCCACAGACACAGGTCTGACCCCCTGCAGCTGACCGAAACTCAGCCAAGGAGGCCTGGACAAAGGATTTCCTGTCGCAGGGAGGTGTCACACCACCCCAGACAGGAGATAGTGGATTGTAGCAGGGAGGTTTGAAAGAAACCAGACACTGCTTGGGGCGCACAAGGCTGCCCTTGCATAATCCGGCCAAACCGGTTCTGGGGCCCCCCAGCCCCTGTCCCAGCGCGGCCTGGATCAAAGGAAAGGGGTCTACCCACCCCCTTCCTGGGTCCCACCCATAGGAGGGGACCTAGCAGGTAATCCAGCCCCCTAGATTGGTATAAAAATGGGAGCAGTGCCAATGCACTTCAGATTATCCTGACGAAACATAAGAAATGAAACTCTGGACCCTTCGACATCCTACTCAACGTAGAAGACTGAAGAATCTCCCTTGTGGTCAAGGAGTGACCACCCTGTGCAAACAGGCACCATCCAGCACCTCGACATCTGCTTTGTTGCAGTTCCCGCTGGAACTCAAGTGACAGAGATCGACGAGATCAAGCTTGCCTGCCTTCCTACAGCCCGATCCACAGTCCCTGCAGAGCTGAGACCCGTGGAGGCGACCGGAAGCGTGGGGCACGCCATCTTGGAAAGACCACGAGACGCTGACCGTGCAGCCCATGAGTGACCCTCGAAGCTGTACACCGGGGTTTGAGAAGCCCCAACCCTGAGCCACTCTTGCACCGAAGCTTACCCCTCTACACTCAACGAGTGCTGCGTGGGGCCCTTCTGCTTTCTTTGGCTCAACGCGTTGGCCCAGTCACTTGCCAGCTGGCTTGTGGCCACTGTGCCAGAGAAAACCTAAATATGACTTGTGATTCTGGTTGCTCAAGATTTGCACCCGCTCTCCTGAAAAGGAGCACCCGCTCTGACCCTCCTGGTCCGAGTAAGAAGCAATCTTCCAGTTCCGCGTGGATTGCTTTGGCCAAGTGTTGTTTGCTCCAATCTTGAAGCCGACAGCGCCGTCGGCGAGAGCCTACGTGGGACAGCTCCTGACCCGCTCCTGGACATCGCAGATGCCCCAGAGCCCACGTGGCAGCGGAGAGAAGCTCCTCGACAACCACCTGACTGAGCCCGACATTGCCTGTTCCGTCCTGGTTCCTTCCTGGTCACTGCTGAGTGACCCAGACTCTGTCACCTCTGCTTTCAGGTACTTTTCGACTTTGATACACCCATGGATCCCACCGGACACTTCTCCTTCACATCGCCTGCAGCATCTTTAGCTTCAAGCACCAAGAACCTGTGTGACGAAACCCGACGCCACTTCGACCCTATGCCCCCGCTTCCTGTGGGTGAGGTAACATTGCAACGCCAGTGTTCCCACACTGGTACACACCTCTAGGGTCTGTGTCTAAAGTTTTGTCCTTCTAGGTTCAGCGGAAGTGTCCTAAAACTCTATTTGTGTAACTTTTACGCACCATTGACTTAACATTGGTGCATGCGTGTGCTTTAAGCACTGCACCCGAATCCCGCGGGCTTTTCCCGACTTCAGCATTGCTTGTCCCGACTGCTCCCAGCGATTCCCTAGGCCCTAGGCCTAACCACTGATCGATTGGTATCTCTTATACCACTTTTTTAGTATATGGTCTGAGCGGCCCCCGCCCTCATCCATAATTGTGCAACTTTGTATGTTATACTGTGCTTTTGATTTAACGCTTGTGCCCCTTTGTTCATAAAGAATACTGGGGATTAATTTTAGAAATAAACACATATATTTTTATAATATATACTTGTGTGGTGTCCTTTCATTTGATATTACAGGACTGTGATTGGTAAAACAGCACGCTTAACACGACCTCTTGAGTTGAGCCTTTAAGGCTGCTTAGTCTATGCTACCATTAAGATAGCTTGTCTACAAGGTTGACTTACAACCAGACACCATAAGGGTTCCAGAATTGGACACATCATATATCAGGCCAACTTCTCACATTGGTGCGCAGCGGTGCGGATTTGAGCTTGCTGTTGTTTTACCATTGCAATCTTTTTATCAAATTGAAAGATCACATCAAGTACCTTAGGTACATATAAATCAAAAGCTTAGCATATTTAAGTTCTACTGAACTTAGTGGTTGTAGATTAAAGGGATTAGCACACCCTGACTACAACTCACTAGCAAGGTACAGTAGGTAAACACTTAGTGTAGGTAGGTGCATCACTTACACCACACTTGAGTCATGTCTGGCACAGGTGAAGCTCCCAGCTCTCTGCTTGTGACAGTTGACCTTACCAAGGCAACTTCCAGCTATGACAAACTTAGCCACAAAGACTTGTGTGCCTTGTGCATTGCAAGGGTGCTAAAAAGGGGCAGAAGTCCCACCAGTCCTACCCTAATAGCCATTCTGGAAAGGATGACTTAGATAAGGCGAGTGCAGCTCCCTTAGACTTAGGAGATGGAGTACAACCCCCTGAGAATGAGACCACTCCAGTGGAGGAAGAAGAAGAAGAGGAGGAGGGCTCAGATGTAGAGGAACCTGAAGATCAGGATCAGAGGGGTAACCAGGTTGTAGTTGCCAGGCATAGCCAGGCCAACTTAGACCTACTTGGGAATGGAGAGGGCCAGCACCTCCCCAGATCCCATAACATCATTCTCCCAGGCAACAGAAGGGTGAGATCTCCAGCAGGGGACTCTCATATTTCTAGTGCCTCAAGAGAATCTCAGAGAGGAATGACTCCCTCTCAGAGGAAAGAGCATGAAGCAAGAATGAGGGCTGTCAAACTCCAGATAGAGAGGGAGTAGGTAGCCCTGGCTCAAGCTAGACTTGCTTTAGCAAGAGAACAGAAAATGTGTGGGTTAGATGCCACTGGTGGCAGCAATATTCCTAGAGAGAAACCCAGGTCCTATGATAGTAGAAACCTGACAAAGATGGTGCCCCCCTACAAGGAAGGGGATGACATCCACAAGTGGATAACTGCTCTTGAGAGAGTCGGCATGGTACAGCAGGTTCCTGAAGAACAGTGGGCTGAAATCTTATGGTACTCCTTTTCTGAGAAAGGGAGAGATAAGCTCCTCACTGTCAGACATGAGGATGCAAACAATTACAAAGTCCTGAAGAGTGTTCTGATAGATGGGTTTGGCTTAACCACTGAACAATACAGGTTAAGGTTCAGAGACACCCAGAAGACACAGACTCAGGACTGGACTGATTTTGTAGATTGTGCTACTAAGGCTCTGGAGGGTTGGCTACATGGCAGCAAAGTACATGACTTCACAGGATTGTATAATTTGATTATGAGGGAGCCGATCCTAAGTAATTGTCAGAACCAGCTCTTATACCAGCACCTGGTAAACTCAGATTTGACCTCTCCCCAAGAATTGGGAAAGAGGGCAGATAAATGGGTCAGAACCAGGATTAGGCCTATGAATCAGGACAGTAACCAGAAGAAGGAGTCTACCAAGCCTCAAGAAAAGGGCGAGGATAAAAGCAAGGAAAAGACTTCCCCAGGGCCCCAAAACTCAAAGAATGGGGGTGGGTCCCAAGACACTTCATCAACTCAGAAAAAGCCTTATTGTCATGTCTGTAAACAGGTTGGGCATTACAAAACAGACAACTGTTGTCCCAATAATGGCAATATAGATAATATACCTCCAAATCCAGTTCCAACACCTCCTGTTACTGTCAGCAGTAATCCCCCAGGAAGTGGGAGCACACCCAGGAATCTGGGTGGGTTTACTTTTGGAGCACAGGTGGACCCTGGCCTATCCAGGTCCTCATCACCAAATAACCTTGTTTATGAGACTGGCATGGGGTTTGTCAACTTCTCTGATTGCCCAAATACTTTGAGCACATATAGGCAAGAACCCATCATCAATGGTTTGAAAGTTGAAGGCTTTAGAGACACAGGGGCTAGCATCACCATGGTGGCTGACTGTATAGTCCCCTCTAAGCAACTTTTACCAGGTGCCACATACCAGGTAACAAACATTGATGGAATCCAAACAAATCATCCCATGGCAGTAGTAAGTCTCAGCTGGGGAGGTGTCACTGGCCCAAAGAGAGTGGCAGTGTCACCAAACTTGCCTGTAGACTGCCTACTTGGTAATGATTTGGAAATCTCAGCCTGGGCTGAGGTTGAACAGGAAACCCATTCTAGAATGGTAAATTCCAATGGAAAGGTTAGTGGGGCTGTAATGGCTACAGCCCCAATTCAAGATGTCCTTCCTGAAAAGGTTGGTAGGGCTGAGCAACTCTCTGCCCCATCTTTAGCAGAAGCTCTTCCTGAACAGAATAGCAAAGCTGTTATGATAACAGCAGAAACCCAAGCTGAGTCCGCTCCTGAAAAGGTTGGTGGGGCTGTGATGGCCACAGCCCAAACTCAAACTGATATGTGTGTTGTGAAGCCTGAAATGATGGATAACTCCACACAAACTGAGAGCACAGAGGAGGACGAGAAATCTCCCCCTCACCAGACTTTAGGAATGGATCAGCCTCCTCAGGGAACTGATCTTTACCCCTGATGAAGGAACTGCCCCAGAGGTGGTTGGGCCTAGCCTGACAGAGCCTCTGATGTCAGTGGACCCTTCTCAGGTGGGACCCAGTCTGGAGCAGGTAACCTGCCCCTCTCTACCTTGCCTTAGTCAGCCCTGGGCTGCAGAGGAAAAGAAGGACAGGGAGACCCAGAGGGCCCCCTGTCAAATAAAGCACCCCCATCAACAGATTAGGGGCACCAAAACTAGTAGCCCTAGTGAGGTGAAAACTTTAAACACTCCTGAGGGAGCCCCCTTAAAAGTAGTTAGGGACCTCCCACAGATGGATTCTGTTGGGCAGAGCCAAACCTGGGACCCAAAGGGCCCAAACCTGAACTGTCCCTCCAGCAAGCCAAACAGAGGGACCCAGCCTCCAGCTTTAGGTAGCCAGAGGTTGACCCTGAGAGCACAGTGCAACTCAGTTGAAGAAAGAAAGGCACACATGGTGGAAGATAATTGGAGGAAGCGGAGCCCTAAATTAGTGGAGCCTCACTTCAATACTCCATATCCAAACCAGCCTTTGACTTTGCATAAACACACCCAAGGTAGTGATTCCCTATGGTGGAGACCCTCTAATACCCCAAGGGTGAGGGACTGCTTAGTGGACCATGAGACAGGGGGTACCCATGCTAGTGCAGGTACTTCCTTATATGGCCACTCAGGCGATATAGGCTTACCTGGCAAAGGATAGCCTTATCTCCTTTCGTTTGGGGGGGGGGGGGGTAGTGTAGGAAGGTGGCTACCTGACTATGGTTACCCCAGATTTTTTTGCTTTGTGTTTAGCTGGTTTTTGACTTAGTTGGCCTGGTTCCCTGCTAATCAGGGCCCCAGGCCATCTGCTCTCTCTGTAAAATGGATTCCATGTACCCTAGGTGCATAACTAGATTGGCTTGGGTCACCTTATCAGCCCCTGTACAGAGCACTATAGGTGCCCAGGGCATAGGTGCATCCAAGGTCTACCAGGGGCTGCAGCATATCTTTTGCCACCCCTGGCTGGCTATCTAAAATTGACACAACTGGCTGATCACTCAGCTGGGGCAAGGTGGTGTAATCACCTCTTGCTTAGATATAGTATACCCATATCTAAACCTATATCTGGACACATATAAACCTATGAGCCACTCCTATGGAAGGCCTTATCAATCCTGGAGGCAGAGTGCGTGGTTTAACGTGAGATGGAGCTCTAGCATGAGCTGAGCCTGTCTGCAACTGTCGGGAACAACTCCCTAAGCTGTTCCGGGATAATGCCATACCATATACTCTTAAGTCCATTATAATCCTCGCGGTTATATAGCAACTTTGGTTTGGCTTTATCAAAACATGTCGTGTAAGGTGTCATACGATTTGGAATACTATCCCCTCGCCAGTCCTGGCGACGGGGATAGCATTCCACCCCTCTAGAGGGAGAAGACATGTTATTTTGCTGAAATGTGGTTGATTTTTAAAAGAGCCTCAGATCCACAAAATGGATGCTTCTGCTACAGACACAGGTCTGACCCCCTGCAGCTGACCGAAACTCAGCCAAGGAGGCCTGGACAAAGGATTTCCTGTCGCAGGGAGGTGTCACACCACCCCAGACAGGAGATAGTGGATTGTAGCAGGGAGGTTTGAAAGAAACCAGACACTGCTTGGGGCGCACAAGGCTGCCCCTTGCATAATCCACCCAAACCGGTTCTGGGGCCCCCCAGCCCCTTTCCCAGCGCGGCCTGGATCAAAGGAAAGGGGTGTACCCACACCCTTCCTGGGTCCCACCCATAGGAGGGGACCTAGCAGGTAATCCAGCCCCCTAGATTGGTATAGGAATGGGAGCAGTGCCAATGCACTTCAGATTATCCTGACGAAACATAAGAAACGAAACTCTGGACCCTTCGACATCCTACTCAACGTAGAAGACTGAAGAATCTCCCTTGTGGTCAAGGAGTGACCACCCTGTGCAAACAGGCACCATCCAGCACCTCAACGTCTGCTTTGTTGCAGTTCCCACTGGAACTCAAGCGACAGAGATCGACGAGATCAAGCTTGCCTGCCTTCTTACAGCCCCATCCACAGTCCCTGCAGAGCTGAGACCCGTGGAGGCGACCGGAAGCGTGAGGCACGCCATCTTGGAAAGACCACGAGACGCTGACCGTGCAGCCCACGAGTGACCCTCGAAGCTGTACACCGGGGTTTGAGAAGCCCCAACCCTGAGCCACTCTTGCTCCGAAGCTCACCCCTCTACACTCAACGAGTGCTGCGTGGGGCCCTTCTGCTTTCTTTGGCTCAACGCGTTGGCCCAGTCATTTTCCAGCTGGCTTGTGGCCCCTGTGCCGGCGAAAACCTAAATACGACTTGTGATTCTAATTGCTCATGACTTGCACCCGCTCCCCTGAAAAGGAGCACCTGCTCTGACCCTCCTGGTCTGAGTGAGAAGCAATCTTCCAGTTCCGCGTGGATTGCTTTTGCCAAGTGTTGTTTGCTCCAATCTTGAAGCCGACAGTGCCGATGGCGAGAGACTACGTGGGACAGCTCGCGACCCGCTCCTGGACATTGCAGATGCCCCAGAGCCCACGTGGCAGTGGAGAGAAGCTTCTCAACAACCACCTGACTGCGCCCGACATTGCCTGGTTCTGTCCTGGTTCCACCCTAGTCACTGCTGAGTGACCCAGACTCTGTCCCCTCTGCTTTCAGGTACTTTTCGACTTTGATCCACCCTTGGATCCCACCGGACACTTCTCCTTCACATCGCCTGCAGCATCTTTAGCTTCAAGCACCAAGAACCTGCGTGACGAAACACAACGCCACTTCGACCCTATGCACCCGCTTCCTGTGGGTGAGGTAACATTGCAACGCCGGTGTTCCCACACTGGTACACACCTCCAGGGTCTGTGTCTAAAGTTTTGTCCTTCTAGGTTCAGCGGAAGTGTCCTAAAACTCTATTTGTGTAACTTTTACGCACCATTGACTTAACATTGGTGCATGCGTGTGCTTTAAGCACTGCACCCGAATCCCGCGGGCTTTTCCCGACTTCAGCATTACTTGTCCCGACTGCTCCCAGCGATTCCCTAGGCCTAACCACTGATCGATTGGTATCTCTTATACCACTTTTTTAGTATATGGTCTGAGTGGCCCCCTCCCTCATCCATAATTGTGCAACTTTGTATGTTATACTGTGCTTTTGATTTAACACCTTAGGAGCTAGTAAACAAACCTCCCCAGTGCTGCGCTGTCCATTATCCAGTGCTGAACTGGACGTCCAGCGGTCGCACGCAGCACTGGGGAGGTAGTGCCCGTGACGACCGTTGGCCGACGGCAGCACCTAAAGGGTTAACGCTTGTGCCCCTTTGTTCATAAAGAATACTGGGGATTAATTTTAGAAATAAACACATATATTTTTATAATATATACTTGTGTGGTGTCCTTTCATTTGATATTACAGGACTGTGATTGGTAAAACAGCTCGCTTAACACGACCTCTTGAGTTGAGCCTTTAAGGCTGCTTAGTCTATGTTACCATTAAGATAGCTTGTCTACAAGGTTGACTTACAACCAGACACCATAAGGGATAGCTTGGACTGATACAAGGTGGTTCCAGAATTGGAAACATCATATATCAGGCAAACTTCTCACATTGGTGCGCAGCGGTGCGGATTTGAGCTTGCTGTTGTTTTACCATTGCAATCTTTTTATCAAATTGAAAGATCACATCAAGTACCTTAGGTACATATAAATCAAAAGCTTAGCATATTTAAGTTCTACTGAACTTAGTGGTTGTAGATTAAAGGGATTAGCACACCCTGACTACAACTCACTAGCAAGGTACAGTAGGTAAACACTTAGTGTAGGTAGGTGCATCACTTACACCAGACTAGAGTCATGTCTGGCACAGGTGAAGCTCCCAGCTCTCTGCCTGTGACAGTTGACCTTACCAAGGCAACTTCCAGCTATGACAAACTTAGCCACAAAGACTTGTGTGCCTTGTGCATTGCAAGGGGGCTAAAAAGGGGCAGAAGTCCTACCAGTCCTACCCTAATAGCCATTCTGGAAAAGGATGACTTAGATAAGGCGAGTGCAGCTCCCTTAGACTTAGGAGATGGAGTACAACCCCCTGAGAATGAGACCACTCCAGTGGAGGAAGAAGAAGAAGAGGAGGAGGGCTCAGATGTAGAGGAACTAGAAGATCAGGATCAGAGGGGTAACCAGGTTGTAGTTGCCAGGCTTAGCCAAGCCAACTTAGACCTACTTCGGAATGGAGAGGGCCAGCACCTCCCCAGGTCCCATAACATCATTCTCCCAGGCAACAGAACGGTGAGATCTCCAGCAGGGGACTCTCATATTTCTAGTGCCTCAAGAGAATCTCAGAGAGGAATGACTCCCTCTCAGAGGAAAGAGCATGAAGCAAGAATGAGGGCTGTCAAACTCCAGATAGAGAGGGAGGAGGTACCCCTGGCTCAAGCTAGACTTGCTTTAGCAAGAGAACAGAAAATGTGTGGCTTAGATGCCACTGGCGGCAGCAATATTCCTAGAGAGAAACCCAGGTCCTATGATAGTAGAAACCTGACAAAGATTGTGCCCCCCCTACAAGGAAGGGGATGACATCCACAAGTGGATAACTGCTCTTGAGAGAGCCCGCATGGTACAGCAGGTTCCTGAAGAACAGTGGGCTGCAATCTTATGGTACTCCTTTTCTGAGAAACGGAGAGATAAGCTCCTCACTGTCATACATGAGGATGCAAACAATTACAAAGTCCTGAAGAGTGTTCTGATAGATGGGTTTGGCTTAACCACTGAACAATACAGGTTAAGGTTCAGAGACACCCAGATGACACAGACTCGGGACTGGACTGATTTTGTAGATTGTGCTACTAAGGCTCTGGAGGGTTGGCTACATGGCAGCAAAGTACATGACTTCACAGGATTGTATAATTTGATTATGAGGGAGCAGATCCTAAGTAATTGTCAGAACCAGCTCTTACACCAGCACCTGGTGGACTCAGATTTGACCTCTCCCCAAGAATTGGGAAAGAGGGCAGATAAATGGGTCAGAACCAGGATTAGGCCTAAGAATCAGGACAGTAACCAGAAGAAGTCTACCAAGCCTCAAGAAAAGGGTGAGGATAAAAGTAAGGAAAAGACTTCCCCAGGGCCCCAAAACTCCAAGAATGGGGGTGGGTCCCAAGACACTTCTTCAACTCAGAAAAAGCCTTATTGTCATGTCTGTAAACAGGTTGGGCATTACAAAACAGACAACTGTTGTCCCAATAATGGCAATAAAGAGAATATACCTCCAAAGCCAGTTCCAACACCTCCTGTTACTGTCAGCAGTAATCCCCCAGGAAGTGGGAGCACACCCAGGAATCTGGGTGGGTTTACTTTTGGAGCACAGGTGGACCCTGGCCTGTCCAGGTCCCCATCACCAAATAACCTTGTTTATGAGACTGGCATGGGGTTTGCCAACTTCTCTGATTGCCCAAATACTTTGAGCAAATATAGACAAGAACCCATCATCAATGGTTTGAAAGTTGAAGCCTTTAGAGACGCAGGGGCTAGCATCACCATGGTGGCTGACTGTATAGTACCCTCTAAGCAACTTTTAACAGGTGCCACATACCAGGTAACAAACATTGATGGAATCAAAACAAATCATCCCATGGCAGTAGTAAGTCTCAGCTGGGGAGGTGTCACTGGCCCAAAGAGAGTGGCAGTGTCACCAAACTTGCCTGTAGACTGCCTACTTGGTAATGATTTGGAAATCTCAGCCTGGGCTGAGGTTGAACAGGAAACCCATTCTAGAATGGTAAATTCCAATGGAAAGGTTAGTGGGGCTGTAATGGCTACAGCCCCAATTCAAGATGTCCTTCCTGAAAAGGTTGGTAGGGCTGAGCAACTCTCTGCCCCATCTTTAGCAGAAGCTCTTCCTGAACAGAATAGCAAAGCTGTTATGATAACAGCAGAAACCCAAACTGAGTCCCCTCCTGAAAAGGTTGGTGGGGCTGTGATGGCCACAGCCCAAACTCAAACTGATATGTGTGTTGTGAATCCTGAAATGATGGATAACTCCACACAAACTGAGAGCACAGAGGAGGACGAGAAATCTCCCCCTCACCAGACTTTAGGAATGGATCAGCCTCCTCAGGGAACTGATCTTACCCCTGATGAAGGAACTGCCCCAGAGGTGGTTGGGCCGAGCCTGACAGAGCCTCTGATGTCAGTGGACCCTTCTCAGGTGGGACCCAGTCTGGAGCAGGTAACCTGCCCCTCTCTACCTTGCCTTAGTCAGCCCAGGGCTGCAGAGGACAAGAAGGACAGTGAGACCCAGAGGGCCCCCTGTCAAATAAAGCACCCCCATCAACAGATTAGGGGCACCAAAACTAGTAGCCCTAGTGAGGTGAAAACTTTAAACACTCCTGAGGGAGCCCCCTTAAAAGTAGTTAGGGACCTCCCACAGATGGATTCTGTTGGGCACAGGCAAACCTGGGACCCAAAGGGCCCAAACCTGAACTGTCCCTCCAGCAAGCCAAACAGAGGGACCCAGCCTCCAGCTTTAGGTAGCCAGAGGTTGACCCTGAGAGCACAGTGCAACTCGGTTGAAGAAAGAAAGGCACACATGGTGGAAGATAATTGGAGGAAGCTCAGCCCTAAATTAGTGGAGCCTCACTTCAATACTCCATATCCAAACCAGCCTTTGACTTTGCATAAACACACCCAAGGTAGTGATTCCCTATGGTGGAGACCCTCTAATACCCCAAGGGTGAGGGACTGCTTAGTGGACCATGAGACAGGGGGTACCCATGCTAGTGCAGGTGCTTCCTTAAATGGCCACTCAGGCAATATAGGCTTACCTGGCCAAGGATAGCCTTATCTCCTTTCGTTTGGGGGGGGGGGGGGGGGTTGTGTAGGAAGGTGGCTACCTGACTATGGTTACCCCAGATTCTTTTGCCTTGTGTTTAGCTGGTTTTCGACTTAGTTGGCCTGGTTCCCTGCTAATCAGGGCCCCAGGCCATCTGCTCTCTCTGTAAAATGGATTCCATGTACCCTAGGTGCATAACTAGATTGGCTTGGGTCACCTTATCAGCCCCTGTACAGAGCACTATAGGTGCCCAGGGCATAGGTGCATCCAAGGCCTGCCAGGGGCTGCAGCATATCTTTTGCCACCCCTGGCTGGCTATCTGAAATTGACACAACTGGCTGATCACTCAGCTGGGGCAAGGTGGTGTAATCACCTCTTGCTTAGATATAGTATACCTAAATCTAAACCTATATCTGGACACATATAAACCTATGAGCCACTCCTATGGAAGGATTTATCAATCCTGGAGGCAGAGTGCGTGGTTTAACGTGAGATGGAGCTCTAGCATGAGCTGAGCCTGTCTGCAGCTGTCGGGAACAACTCCCTAAGCTGTTCCTGGATAATGCCATACCATATACTCTTAAGTGCATTATAATCCTTGCGGTTATATAGCAACTTTGGTTTGGCTTTATCAAAACATGTCGTGTAAGGTGTCATACGATTTGGAATACTATCCCCTCGCCAGTCCTGGCGACGGGGATAGCATTCCACCCCTCTAGAGGGAGAAGACATGTTACTTTGCTGAAATGCGGTTGATTTTTAAAAGAGCCTCAGATCCACAAAATGGATGCTTCTGCCATAGACACAGGTCTGACCCCCTGCAGCTGACCGGAACTCAGCCAAGGAGGCCTGGACAAAGGATTTCCTGTCGCAGGGAGGTGTCACACCACCCCAGACAGGAGATAGTGGATTGTAGCAGGGAGGTTTGAAAGAAACCAGACACTGCTTGGGGCGCACAAGGCTGCCCCTTGCATAATCCGGCCAAACCCGTTCTGGGGCCCCCCAGCCCCTGTCCCAGCGCGGCCTGGATCAAAGGAAAGGGGTGTACCCACCCCCTTCCTGGGTCCCACCCATAGGAGGGGACCTAGCAGGTAATCCAGCCCCCTAGATTGGTATAAGAATGGGAGCAGTGCCAATGCACTTCAGATTATCCTGACGAAACATAAGAAATGAAACTCTGGACCCTTCGACATCCTACTCAACGTAGAAGACTGAAGAATCTCCCTTGTGGTCAAGGAGTGACCACCCTGTGCAAACAGGCACCATCCAGCACCTCGACGTCTGCTTTGTTGCAGTTCCCGCCGGAACTCGAGCAACAGAGATCGACGAGATCAAGCTTGCCTGCCTTTCTACAGCCCGATCCACAGTCCCTGCAGAGCTGAGACCCATGGAGGCGACTGGAAGTGTCGGGCACGCCATCTTGGAAAGACCACGAGACGCTGACCGTGCAGCCCACGAGTGACCCTCGAAGCTGTACACCGGGGTTTGAGAAGCCCCAACCCTGAGCCACTCTTGCACCGAAGCTCACCCCTCTACACTCAACGAGTGCTGCGTGGGGCCCTTCTGCTTTCTTTGGCTCAACGCATTGGCCCGGTCACTTGCCAACTGGCTTGTGGCCCCTGTGCCGGCGAAAACCTAAATACGACTTGTGATTCTGGTTGCTCCACATTTGCACCCACTCCCCTGAAAAGGAGCACCCGCTCTGACCCTCCTGTTCTGAGTGAGAAGCAATCTTCCAGTTCCGCGTGGATTGCTTTTGCCAAGTGTTGTTTGCTCCAATCTTGAAGCCGACAGTGCCGACGGCGAGAGCCTATGTGGGACAGCTACTGAGCCACTCCTGGACATCGCAGATGCCCCAGAGCCCACGTGGCAGCGGAGAGAAGCTCCTCGACAACCACCTGACTGTGCCCGACATTGCCTGGTTCCGTCCTGGTTCCACCCTGGTCACTGCTGAGTGACCCAGACTCTGTCCCCTCTGCTTTAAGGTACTTTTCGACTTTGATCCACCCTTGTATCCCACCGGACACTTCTCCTTCACATCGCCTGCAGCATCTTTAGCTTCAAGCACCAAGAACCTGCGTGACGAAACCCAACGCCACTTCGACCCTATGCACCCGCTTCCTGTGGGTGAGGTAACATTGCAACGCCGGTGTTCCCACACTGGTACACACCTCCAGGGTCTGTGTCTAAAGTTTTGTCCTTCTAGGTTCAGCGGAAGTGTCCTAAAACTCTATTTGTGTCACTTTTACGCACCATTGACTTAACATTGGTGCATGCGTGTGCTTTAAGCACTGCACCCGAATCCCGCGGGCTTTTCCCAACTTCAGCATTGCTTGTCCCGACTGTTCCCAGCGATTCCCTAGACCCTAGGCCTAACCACTGATCGATTGGTATCTCTTATACCACTTTTTTAGTATATGGTCCGAGTTCCCCCGCCCTCATCCATAATTGTGCAACTTTGTATGTTATACTGTGCTTTTGATTTAACGCTTGTGCCCCTTTGTTCATAAAGAATACTGGGGATTAATTTTAGAAATAAACACATATATTTTTATAATATATACTTGTGTGGTGTCCTTTCATTTGATATTACAGGACTGTGATTGGTAAAACAGCTCGCTTAACACGATCTCTAGAGTTGAGCCTTTAAGGCTGCTTAGTCTATGCTACCATTAAGATAGCTTGTCTACAAGGTTGACTGACTTACAACCAGACACCATAAGGGATAGCTTGGACTGATACAGGGTGGTTCCAGACTTGGAAACATCATATATCAGGCCAACTTCTCACAGGAGGCCTTCGCAGTGGTTTGGGCCCTAAAGAAGCTGAGGCCCTACCTGTTCGGTACTCACTTCCGGGTCCAAACCGATCACCGACCTCTCCGGTGGCTAATGCAAATGAGATGGGAGAACCCCAAACTGTTACGATGGTCCATCTCTCTCCAGGGGATGGATTTCACTGTTGAGCACCGGCCTGGTGCTGACCACGCCAACGCAGACGGCCTGTCACGATTCTTCCACCTCAGTGAAGAGAACCCCCAAGGGGATGGGTAGTTCTCTCCGCCTTTCAGCTGGGGGGGATGCGTGTTGGACCTGGCCTCGTGGCGTGGTTCCCCCCCTGTTCCTCAGTACCCCGTTAGCCTAGCCCTGCACCCAGAAACCCCTGGTTGCCCTGCCCATGTCCGTCCCAACGCTAACGACCAACCTCGGCCTGTCCCCGGCTGCCTTCCCAGCCCCGCGCGCCCCAAACGCGTGAGGCCCCATAGGCCCACCGGCAGCCATATTCCCTTCCCGAGGACCCTGACTCCCTGGGCTTAGCATGACCCCAGCCCCAGTGAAACTTAGGCTCCAGACACGCCAGCCCCCGTTGGGAGGGTGTGGGCTCCCATAGGGAGGAAAGATAGGGAGTTTCGATGGCACATCCGGCCTCCCCGAGAGACTGTTTTCTGTCACACCTCTATCCTTCCCCCGGGGGCCAGTTTAGATTGCACCTCTGGCCTCCCCAAGTGCTGGCTCCAGACCTGCTGGGTGTCTGGGAAATCCCGGACGCATCCTCCAAGAGATCAAAGAGCCAACCGCTGGACCTCACCAACGGGCCACCCCCAAGGCCTCAGACCTCCGCCTGCGAGAGTCCGGACATCAAAGGGCCACTGGACTATATCAAGGCCCGCCCCAGAACTAACGGGCAGTTGTATCCTGGACAAGAAAGCCCTGCTGATCTGATCGCGGCTGCCCTTGGGAGAACTGAACTCTGTAACTCTACGAGCCCTGCTGACGCCGTCACGGCTCATCCTAGGAACTAGAACATCGGAGCCCTGCGGACCCCGTTGCGGCTAGAGCTTGAACCCTAAAGATCTTCGACAAACATTCTGAGCCCTGCTGACGTAGTCGCGGCTCCGCAAGAACTACCCTCCGGATCGAGCCCTGCTGACCTCGTCGCGGCTCGAGGAGTACTCTGGTCCGGCTGGACCATCGACGCTACCATCACGAACTGAGTCATCCTCAAGTGAGTAGCACAACCGGTACGATCACCATCTTCCGTACCCCCCGGCTCGAGGATTGAGAGCCATGCGCAGGGTACGCTACGTACTGGTCTAAAGACTGAGACTGTCCCGCTTCCCACTTCCGGGAGCCTTGAGACTTTGGCGATCTCTCGATCCTGTGTACATAAGAGTGCTAATTCCTTTACCTGTTTATAAAGAACTTGATATCGAAAACCTACGTTGTAGTGTCTGTTCCTAAGGGTGGTGTGGTCCTCGTGTGTATGATTCAATACTTGAGGTCCTCCCCGGAGGGGATCCCTAGTTGAGGCTCGGCATTATTGGTGGGAGAGGTGGGTCACGGAGCAGTCGGGTAGACATAACCTGGCCTCTGGGATCGCCCCTTCTAACATTGGTGGCAAGCGACGGGATAAGAGCCTACGTCTGGGAATCGTACAGTAAAGCGACTGGCACACCACCTGAACAAGAACAACCACGAGTCTCATCGGAGCAAGCGAAAAGACCGCATTTCATGAAGACTGCCTGGAAGAATATACCCACAAAGAATTAAAACAATTCTGCAAAGATTTCCACATCGCTACCACTGGGTTAAGTACCAAAGACGACTTCCAGAAAGCCCTGACGGCTTGGGTAGAGGCCGGGGCCCACCTCCCCACGACAGAAAGGAATGATGGGGAGGAGGAGCCATCGGCCGACGGCCAAGGAGAAGAGGAACCCGACACCCTACCTCGGAATACCGGCACAGAGAGAGGTCTGTCAATCGAAGAAATGACAGACCGAGAACGCAACCGAAACCACGAGCTAGAACTGGCACTACTTAAAATCGAAGGAGAGATAAAGCTGGCTGAAAAGAAACTGGCCGTAGAACAATTACAGCTGCAAGGGGAACTAGAAGAAAAGAAGCTCCAGTGGGAGCATGAAGGGAAAAAACTCCAACTCGAACACGAGCGCAGCTTGAAAGAACTAGAGATTAAAGCCCGAAACGAAGAAACCCGACCCCCAGGGCACCGAGACACGGGTCCCCCGGTAGAACCGAAAGTCCACATCCCCAAGGATGTGGTGAAGGAATACTATAAAAATGACAACATCCAGCAATGGTTCAAAGCGTACGAGGTCGCCATGGCCGCCAATCGAGTACCTGAGAAGGATTGGGGGGCCGGATTATGGGGCAGCTTCCTCAGCGAGGGGAGAGACACCGTGCTGGATCTGCCCTTCTCCGTCATGACCTCCTACCCCCATATGAAGGACGCCCTCATGGCTCGATATGGGCTCACTCCAGAAATGTACCGGCAACGATTTAGAGACTGCAAGAAGATCCCCGGCACCACATGGGTAGAGTACGTGAATTTCTACAGCCGGGCCTTGGGAGGGTGGATCAAGGGCAGCAAGGTGACCACCTTTGAAGGACTCATTGACCTCATAGCCTATGAGCACCTATCGAACAACTGCTTGTGGAACTAAGACAGCACCTTCTGGACAGCAAGTTAGCAGACCCCCGGAAGCTGGCTGTCGAGGCTGATCGTTGGGTGAGCACAAGAGTCCCACGGGGTCCCGGGGGAGACTATGGCCGAAATGAACAAGGATCTCCACGTCAAAGGCGCTCAGGGGGTCAGAGTAGACAAAGGGGCCCCCAGACAGGTCCTCCCCGCAGCCCCCCTAGAAACCAAACCGGGACATCCCTGCCAGCCTCAAGGGCCGGATTCCCTCCAGTTAGGCAAGGACCCAGAATAAGCACCACCTGCTACCGATGTCAACAGACAGGGCATTATGCCAGTGACCCCAACTGCCCCATGCTCAAGAAGCCCACTGCTGCGAGTCCCCCTGCGCGCCACCTCGCCAATGTAGCCCTAGAAGAGGAAGAGATAGAGGACCCGGAAGGGTGGGAACCAGCCGCCATGATCTTAGTCTTCCTTTGGGAATAGGGAGATGGTTCCCGGAACCTTCTTGCCAGATAACACCGAGAATTACCGACAGCAGGTGACCGTCAACGGGCACCGCATAGGGGCTCTCCGAGATACATGGGCCAGTATCACTGCTGTAAAGGAGCACCAAGTCACGAAGGACCAGATAGTACCCAACGCCTCCTGCAGAGTGATCTCCGCGGACAACTCCGTCCGCACTTGCTGAATAGCTCAGGTCCCATTCGAATGGGAGGGCGTCTCCGGGGAGTTACGAGTAGCAGTCCGCACCGACATGCCCGTGGACTGTCTCCTCGGTAACGACCTAGAGAGCTCCCCGTGGAAGCAAGTAGAGCGAAGGACTCACCTCGAGATGGTGGGCCTACCCGAGTGGGCCTGCATGACCACCCGATCCATGGCAGCCCGGGCGTCCACCCCCGAGGGGGTGGAACCCGAAAACCATCGCCCCGTCCCCGCCGAGCCGGAGGACAGCGGGCAGACAGAAGGCCTCGACCTTTTTCCCGGCGAAAGCAGTGATCCCGACCCGGGTCCCCTGGACCCCGCTGGTGAACCAGCCCCGAGCACGGACGATCTCCCCGAGTTAGCCCAGCGGCGCCAGGAAGGGGGGCCCTCCCGAGAGTAGTTCTGCCTGGAACAGACCTCCTGTCCCTCTCTAGTGGGGGGCTGTGTGTGGAATGTGGAGTGTGTTAATGTGGAATGTGGAGTGTGTGTGTGTGGGATGTGTGGAATGTATGTGGAATGTGGAGTGTGTGTGTGTGGAATGTGTGTGGAATGTGTGTGGAATGTGTGTAGAATGTGTGTGGAATGTGGTGTGTGGAATGTGGTGTGTGGAATGTGTGTGGAATGTGTGTGGAATGTGGTGTGTGGAATGTGGTGTGTGGAATGTGTGTGGAATGTGGTGTGTGGAATGTGTGTGGAATGTGGTGTGTGGAATGTGTGTGGAATGTGTGTGGAATGTGATGTGTGGAATGTGGTGTGTGGAATGTGTGTGGAATGTGGTGTGTGGAATGTGTGTGGAATGTGGTGTGTAGAATGTGTGTGGATGTGGTGTGTGTGGTGTGTTGTGTGTGGAATGTGTGTGGTCTGTGGAATGTCTGTGGAATGTGGTGTGTGGAATGTGTGTGGAATGTGTTTGGAATGTGGTGTGTGGAACGTGGTGTGTGGAATGTGGTGTGTGGAATGTGTGTGGAATGTGGTGTGTGGAATGTGTGTGGAATGTGCGTGGAATGTGTGTGGAACGTGTGTGGAATGTGGCGTGTGGAATGTGTGTGGAATGTGGTGTGTGGAATGTGGTGTGTGGAATGTGTGTGAAATGTGTGTGGAATGTGTGTGGAATGTGGTGTGTTAGAAAGGCGATCCCAGGGGGGAGGCAGAAGCTGTCTGACTGACCCTCCCGAGACCCACCTCTCCTTCTGGAGTTGGCCGAGCGCCGTCGAGAGGCCTCCGGGGTGGGGTTCCCCTCCTAGAATCGTAACAGCCGAGCACTCACAACACTACAAATGGACACCACACCAGAGGGTAGATTCTTAGAGTCTTTATCAACAATCAAGGCAGGTTCTCTCAGCAATATATACACACGGATCGAATGTGTGTGGAATGTGGTGTGTGGAATGTGTGTGGAATGTGGTGTGTGGAATGTGTGTGGAATATGTGTGGAATGTGATGTGTGGAATGTGTGTGGAATGTGGTGTGTGGAATGTGTGTGGAATGTGGTGTGTGGATTGTGTGTGGAATGTGGTGTGTGTAGTGTGTTGTGTGTGAAATGTGTGTGGTGTGTGGAATGTCTGTGGAATGTGGTGTGTGGAATGTGTGTGGAATGTGTGTGGAATGTGGTGTGTGGAATGTGGTGTGTGGAATGTGGTGTGTGGAATGTGTGTGGAATGTGGTGTGTGGAATGTGTGTGGAATGTGTGTGGAATGTGTGTGGAATGTGGTGTGTGGAATGTGTGTGGAATGTGGTGTGTGGAATGTGGTGTGTGGAATGTGTGTGAAATGTGTGTGGAATGTGTGTGGAATGTGGTGTGTTAGAAAGTCGATCCTAGGGGGAGGCAGAAGCTGTCTGACTGACCCTCCCGAGACCCACCTCTCCTTCTGGAGTTGGCTGAGCGCCGTCGAGAGGCCTCCGGGGTGGGGTTCCTCTCCTAGAATCGTAACAGCCGAGCACTCACACCACTACAAATGGACACCACACCAGAGGGTAGATTCTTAGAGTCTTTATCAACAATCAAGGCAGGTTCTCTCAGCAATATATAAACACGGATCGAGGGATCATTAATGTCTCGGTAACTGTGGGAATGGGGTAGCGGGACAGTCTTAGTACCAGCCTGGCACAGGGATACGCTACGCTTAGCTCTCAATCCTCGAGCTGGGGGGTTCCGCAAGGTTGGGCCAGCAGGGCTCCGAAGAGGGTTTCAGCGAGGTCGGGCCACGGCAGCGCCAGCATGGCTCCTAAGATGGTTTCAGCGAGGTCGGGCCGCGGCAGTGCCAGCAGGGCTCCGAAGTTCCAGGGTTCAGAGTAGCGAGTTCTTCTCAGGGTCAGCCGCGATTCAGTCTGCAGGGCTCTCGACTCCAGGATACAACTGCTGACCCATTCCAGCGCTGCCCCAGATATAGGTCTGGAGTCCTTTGATGTCTGCACCCTCGCGCCTGGGGGTGAGAGGGGCCGGGATGAGAGTGTCCAGACACCCAGCAGGGGGGTGGAGCCAGCGCCCAGGAAGGCCGGAGGGCGATCGAAACCAGGCGTCCGGGGACGGCTGGAGGGCTATCGAAACTCTCCCCCTCCTTGATCCATCAAGTGGCCGCTTTACCACCTGGACGGATCTTGGTGCCTCGATGTCGGGGCTTAGCTGGGGCCGCGGCCGAGGTCGGGCCGAGGCCACGTGGTCCGGGCGTGGAGGGTCCAATATGGAGACGGGGCCTGAGATGGCGGCCCGGGATAGGGGTCGGACCAGCAGAGTGGGGCGAGTAGGGGTCGCCGTGTTCCTGAGGGGGAGAGCCGGGGGTCGCCAGGAGTGGCGGCTCTCGTTGAAGGTTGGAGAGGTAGTTTCGGCGGGGAGGACAGGGGTCGATACTGTCTAGGGCCCACCATGTGGGAGGAGTGGGACCACGCCACGAGGCCGGGTCCAAGACACGTCCCCCCCAGCTGAAGGCAGGGAGAGTCACCCATCTTCTTGGGGGTTCTCCTTGCCGAGGCGGAAGAAGCGGGACAGGCCGTCGGCGTTGGCGTGGTTGTTGCCGGGGCGATGTTCCACAGTGAAGTCCATCCCTTGGAGGGAGATGGACCATCGTAACAACTTTAGGTTTTCTCCTCGCATCTGCATCAACCACCGCAAAGGCCTGTGGTGAGTTTGCACCCGGAAGTGGGTGCCGAAGCGATAGGGTTGGAGTTTCTTGAGGGCCCACACCACGGCGAAGGCCTCTCGCTCAATGGAGCTCCAGCGTTGCTCTCGGGCCAGCAGACGTCGGCTGATGAAGGCCACAGGTTGATCAACTCCTTCGGCGTTGACTTGGGAAAGGACCGCCCCGACACCGTGCTCCGAGGCATCGGTTTGGACTACGAATTCCCGGCTGTAGTCGGGGGCTTGGAGCATGGGGGCGGTACACATCGCTGTCTTCAGAGTCTCAAAGGCGGCCTGACACTCGGGTGTCCAGGGCACCTTCTGTGGCTGCTTCTTGGAAGTGAGTTCGGTGAGGGGGCCCACAATGCTCCCATAATTCTTTACGAAGCGCCGGTAATACCCAGTGAGCCCCAGGAAGGCTCTGACTGCGGTCTGGGTGACCGGGGGCTCCCAGGCTATGATGGCGTCGATCTTGGGTTGGAGGGGAGCCACATGGCCGCTCCCCACTTGGTGTCCTAGATAGGTCACGGAACCTTGGCCTATCTGGCATTTGCTTGCTTTGATGGTCAGTCCGGCCCGTCGGAGGGCCGCCAGGACCTCCCAGAGGAGCTTGAGGTGCTCGGCCAAGTGGAGGCTGTACACCGCAATATTGTCCAGATAGGCGGCGCTGAACTCTTCTAGCCCCGCCAGCACCTTATTCACCAGCCTCTGGAACGTTGCGGGGGCGTTCTTCATCCCGAAGGGCATCACCCTGAAGTGGTAGTGGCCATCGGGGGTGGAGAAAGCGGAGCGCTCTTGGGCGCCCGGGGTGAGTCCGATCTGCCAGTAGCCGGAGGTTAGGACGAATGTGCTCAGGTAGCGGGCCGCCCCCAGGCGGTCGATCAGTTCATCGGCCCGGGGAATGACGGTGTTCAACCCCCGGTAGTCTACACAAAATTGCAGTTCGGGATTGGCGCCAGGGGCGGCGGCTTTTGGGACCAGGACGACGGGACTGGCCCATGGACTGTCAGAGGGTTCGACCAACCCCAGGGCCAGCATCTTGGAGACCTCCGATTGAATGCAGGTCCGAACTCGGTCGGGAACTCGGTAGGCCCGGTGTCGCACAGGAGGGCTGTCCCCGGTGTCGACATCGTGGACGCACCAAGGGGTGACTCCGGGGGTGAGAGAAAACAAGTCTGTGAATTGACCCAATAGCTTTTGGCAGTCTTGGCTTTGTTCTGGGGTCAGGGCGGAGGAGAGGGTGACCCCCTCTATGGAGCCGTCTTTCTCGGAGGTTCTCAGGAGGTCCGGTAGGGGCTCGGAGTCGTCTTCGGCCCCGCCATCAGTAGCCAACAGCAGGCTAAGTTCCGTTCGGACAAAGTGAGGCTTGAGTCGGTTGGTGTGGAGGACCCGGATGGGGTTCCTGGGGGACTCCATGTCCACCAGGTAGGTGACAGGGCTCTTGCGCTCCACCACTTTGAAGGGCCCAGTCCACTTGTCCTGGAGGGCACATGGTTCGACCGGGGACATGACCCAGACCTGTTGGCCGGGCTCGAACTCAATGGAAGAGGTGTTTTGGTCATACTAGCGTTTCATCTCCTCTTGGCTGGCCTCGAGGTTGTCTTTGGCAAGTTCCCGGAACCGCCGGGTCTGGTTTCGGAGCATCAGGAGGTACCGGTAGACATCGGGGGGAGCATCTTGGACTGCAGCCTCCCAGCCTTCTTTGACCAGGCTGAGGGGACCCCGGACGGGGTGTCCGTACAATAGTTCGAAGGGGCTGAACCCCAGAGTCTTCTGAGGGACCTCCCGATAGACGAAGAGGAGGCAGGGCAGCAACATGTCCCATTGGCGTCGCAAGGGCTCTTCCAGGCCCATGATCATCCCCTTGAGTGTTCGATTAAAACGTTCCACCAGTCCATTCCCTTGGGGGTGGTAGGGGGTCGTAAACTTGTATGTGACCCCGCACTGTTGCCACAGGGACTTCATGTATCGGGAAATGAAGTTCGTACCCCGGTCACTGACGACCTCTCGGGGGAAGTCCACTCGGGAGAAGATCCCCATCAGTGCCCGGCCCACCACAGGGGCCGTCGCGGTCTGGAGAGGGATGGCTTCGGGATAGCGGGTGGCATGGTCCACCAGGACGAGAATAAAACGGTGCCCTTGAGAGGTTTGGGGCTCCAGAGGCCCCACAATGTCGATCCCCACCCGCTCGAATGGGGTGTTGACGACTGGGAAGAGTTTAAGGGGGGCCTTGTGCTTCCCTCCGCTCTTCCCGCTGGCTTGGCACGTTGGGCAAGTCCGGCAGTGATTGTGCACATCATTCCTCTTTTTTGGCCAGTAGAAATGGGTCACCAGGCGGCTGTAGGTTTTGTCCTGCCCCAGGTGCCCGGCGAGGGGCACATCGTGTGCCAGGTTCAGGAGGAAGTCTCTGAACCGGAGGGGGACCACCAGCACCCGGCTGGCCCCCAGTTCGGCAATCTTCTGTTCGCTGTAGATGAGATCGTTGTCCCAATAGACCCAGTGGGACCCCGATGGGTCTCGGGCGGCTTGAGCGGCGGCTTGCTGTCGGGTCCCCTCGAGGGAGGGACACGCTTTCTGTTCTTGACGGAACTGCTCTCGTGTGGGGCCACCTTCTTGGCGCCATTGGGCTAGTTCCGGGAGGTCGCCGAGCTCGGCAATTGCTTCACGGTTGGGCCCCAGTAGACCGGGCTCCAGGTCGGCGTCTTCGGGCTCGGAGGGCGGCGGCGGTGCGGGCCACTCCGGTTCTTCGGTCGGGGTGGATTCAGTCGGGATGGTGGCCCGAGCGGTCATGGATCGGGTGGTCGCACAGACCCACTCGGGAAGGCCTAGCATCCCCAGATGCTCTCTCCGCTCGACGTCGGCCCAGGGGGAACTTTCTAGGTCGTTCCCGAGGAGGCAGTCCACGGGGGCATCGTCCCGGACGGTCACTTTCAGCATGCCCGACACTCCCCCCCATTCGAAGGGGATTCGGGCCATCTGGCACAGGCTCTCTGAATTGTCCGCCGACCGAACGCACAGCACTTTGGGCAGGATCTGGTCAGGGGTCATCAAGTGGCAACGGACGGCCGTCACGCTGGCTCCGGTGTCGCGGAGGGCTTCGGCCCTGTGCCCATTAATGGTGGCCCACTGGCGGTACTTCTGGGTGTTGCCCGGAATCGGGGCCCGGGGGACCATGTCTCTTTCGCCTAGACATACCAGGGACATGGCGGCGGGCTCCCACTCGGTCTGGTCTTCGTCATAGTTCTCTTCTTTGCCCCTTTCTTCTCCCAGGGAGGCGGCCGCGATCTGGCGGTTTGGAGGACCAGTGGTGCCGGGCCGTTGGTTCATCGGGCAGTGGGGGTCACTGGCATAGTGACCGGGCTGCTGGCATTTGTGGCAGATAACGTTCGAGCGGGGCCCCGGCCGTGCTGGGGGGGCCCTCTTCTAGCCAGGGTTGGCGAAGTGTGGGTCGGGGGCGGCACCGCGGGGGAGTCTCTGTTCCTATTCTGGCCTCCTCCGCCGCCTCGCGGCCGGTGGGGCCCGGGGGAGCTCGGCCGTAGTCGCCCATCGAGTTCCGGGGGACCCGGGTGCTCACCCATCGATCGGCCTCGACGGCGAGTTTACGTGGCTCGGTCAGCTTGCTGTCGAGGAGATGCTGCCTGAGTTCGACAAAACAGTTGTTGGAGAGGTGCTCCCATACAATGAGGTTGAACAGCTGCTCGTAGGTGGTGACCTGGCTGCCTTTGATCCACCCCTCTAGGGCTCTACTATAAAAGTTCACGTACTCCACCCATGTAGTACCGGGGATTTTCTTACAGTCTCGGAATCGCTGCCGGTACATTTCGGGGTGAGTCCCTAGCGAGTAAGGAGGGTGGCTTTCATATGTTCGTAAGAGGTCATCTCGGCGTCTGGAAGTTCTAGTAGGGCGTCTCTCCCTTCGTTGATGAACTTCCCCCACAAGCCGGCACCCCAGTCTTTTTGGGGTACTCGATGAGAGGCCATGGCCACCTCTTAGGCCTTAAACCATTGTTGGATGTCGTCGTTTTTATAGTATTCTTTGACGACATCTTTGGGGATGTGGACCTTCGTGTCCGCAGGAGGAGGTGGGCTCCGGTTCCCGGAGGCGCTGGCCTCACCATTTTTGGCCTTGATCTCAAGTTCTTTTAAGCCACTCTCGTGCTCGAACGTGAGCTTCTTCTCCTCTAAGTCCCTCTGCCTTTGTTTCTCCTCCAGATCTCCTTGCAGCCGTAGTTGCTCAAGGGCTATCTTTTTCTCGGCCAGCTGTAGTTCTCCATCCAGACGGAGTCGGGCGAGCTCCAATTCGTGGAGCCGGCTCTTTTCTCGCTCTCCAGCGTATTCGTGGGAGAGGCCCGTGTCTACGTTTGTATGTCTTTTCTCCGCTGGGGTTGTGAGGGTTTCCAGATGCATGTCCGGGACCGTGTCATCTTCGGTCTGGGGTGGCGTCGCTCCTGCCTCTACCCATGTTTGTAGGGCCTGCTTGAAATCGTCCTTGGTGCTTAGTCCAGTGGTAGCGATGCCCAGGTCCTTGCAGAATTCTTTCAATTCTTTGTGGTTATATTCTTCCAACCGTTCCTTCTGGAACTCCGCGGTCGGTCTGATTTCTTTGGTAGTCATGGTTGTGGTGTGTTTCTGTCAGTAGTGGGTGAGTCACTCTCTGTAGGATTTGCGTCGGCTCGGATCGCACCGCCTGCCACCAATGTTAGAAAGGCGATCCCAGGGGGGAGGCAGAAGCTGTCTGACTGACCCTCCCGAGACCCACCTCTCCTTCTGGAGTTGGCCGATGTGAGAAAGGCGACCCCGGGGGAGGCAGAAGATGTCTGACTGACCACCCCTAGGTCCACCTCTCCGTCGAGAAGTAGCTGAGCGTTTACCGAGAGGCCTCCTGAATGAGGGTCCTCTCCTAGGATCGTACAGTAGAGTAATCACAACACTACAGATGGACACCACACAAGAGGTCAAGTTCTTAAGCTTTTATAGATAATAAAAGGTTGCGGGTTCTTGGCAGTATGTTCAAACAGATCAAGGGATCTATAAAGTCTCGTAAAAGGGGGTAAGGTAGCGGGACAGTCTTACTCTGGGTGGAGGAAGGGAGACCCTACGCACAGCTCTCAATCCTCGAGCTGGGGGGTTCCAGGAGGTCGTGCCGCGGCAGCGCCAGCAGGCTCGTAGATGTCTCAGCAAGTCGGGCCGCGGCAGCGCCAGCAGGCTCTCAGATAGTTCAGCAAGGTAGGCCGTGGCAGCGCCAGCAGGCTCTCGGAAAGTTCAGCAAGGTAAGCCGCGGCAGCGCCAGCAGGCTCTCGGAAAGTTCAGCAAGGTAGGCCGCAGCAGCGCCAGCAGGCTCTCAGATGGTTCAACAAGGTAGGCCGCGGCAGCGCCAGCAGGCTCTCAGATGGTTCAGCAAGGTAGGCCGCGGCAGCGCCAGCAGGCTCTCAGATGGTTCAGCAAGGTAGGCCGCGGCAGCGCCAGCAGGCTCTCAGATGGTTCAGCAAGGTAGGCCGCAGCAGCGCCAGCAGGCTCTCAGATGGTTCAGCAAGGTAGGCCGCGGCAGCGCCAGCAGGCTCTCAGAAGGTCGTCGGGTTACGGGGAGGATGAGTTCGTCTGGTGTCGGCCGTGACAGCGTCAGCAGGGCTTCCAGTCCAGGATACAACTGAAGACCTAATCCAGGGCTGGCCCAGATATAGGTCTGGAGGTCTTTGAAGTCCGGACCCTCGCGCCTGGGGGTCAGAGGGGCCGAGATGAAGGTGTCCAGACACCCAGCAGGGGGGTGGAGCCAGCGCCCAGGGAGGCCGGAGGGCGATCGATACCAGGCATCCGGGGACGGCTGGAGGGCCATCGAAACTCCTCTTCCTCCGGGATCTGTCGAGTGGCCACTCGACCACCTGGGTGGATCTTGGTGCCTCAATGTCGGGACTTCGCTGGGGCCTGGGCCGGGGCCAAGGCCACGTGGTTGTGACGGGGTGGCCCAAGATGGAGTCGGGCACGGCCTCGTGCTTAGGTCGTGATGGGCCTACGCGGGGGCAGGCCTGCGGTGGTTGACCGGGGTGGTAGCCGGCCCTGTGGTGTTGGGGCGTGCAGGATCGGGCCGAAGGGGCCGCCCGAGGTACGGTGGAGGGCGGATATCGTCCTGGGCCCGCCATGCGGGAGGGGTAGGACCACGCCATGAGGCCGGGTCCAACACGCGTCCCCCCCAGCTGAAGGCAGGGGAGAGTCACCCATCCTCTTGGGGATTCTCCTCGCCAAGGCGGAAGAATCTGGACAGGCCGTCGGCATTGGCGTGGTCATTGCTGGGGCGATGTTCCACGGTGAAATCCATTCCCTGCAGCGAGATGGACCAGCGTAGCAGCTTCGGGTTTTCTCCCCGCATCTGCATCAACCAACGCAGGGGCTGGTGGTCGGTCTGGACCCGGAAGTGGGTGCCAAAGAGGTAGGGCCGGAGCTTCTTGAGGGCCCACACCACGGTGAAGGCTTCCCTCTCGATGGTGCTCCAGCATTGCTCTCTCGCCAGCAGGCATCGGCTGATGAAGGCCACAGGCTGGTCGATTCCTTCGGGGTTGACTTGGGACAGGACCGCCCCGATGCCGTGCTCCGAGGCGTCGGTTTGGACTACAAACTCTCTGTTGTAGTCGGGGGCCTGGAGCACAGGGGCGGTGCACATGGCAGTCTTTAGAGTTTCAAAGGCCGTTTGGCACGCAGGGGTCCAGTGCACCTTCTTGGGTAGTCTCTTGGAGGTTAGTTCTGTAAGGGGCCCCACAATGCTCCCGTAGTCTTTTATAAAACGCCGATAATATCCGGTGAGCCCCAGGAAGGCTCGGACGGCGGTCTGGGTGACCGGGGGCTCCCAGTCCCGGATGGCGTCTATCTTTGGTTGGAGGGGAGCCACGTGGCCGCTCCCCACTTGGTGTCCCAGATAGGTCACGGACCCTTGGCCTATCTGGCACTTACTGGCTTTGATGGTGAGTCCGGCCCGCCGAAGGGCCGTCAGGACCGTCCAGAGGTGGGTCAGGTGCTCACCCCAGTGAAGGCTGTACACAGCAATGTCATCGAGGTAGGCGGCGCTGTACTCCTCTAGTCCGGCCAGCACCTGGTTCACGAGTCTCTGGAAGGTTGCGGGTGCGTTCTTCATGCCGAAGGGCATCACTTTGAAGTGATAGTGGCCGTCTGGGGTCGAGAAGGCTGATCGCTCCTGTGCACCAGGGGTAGGGCCGATCTGCCAATACCCCGCCGTGAGATCGAAGGTGCTGAGGAATTTGGCAGCTCCTAAGCGATCGATTAGTTCATCTGCCCTGGGGATAGGATGGGCGTCGGTCCTGGTGACTGCATTTAGTCCCCTGTAGTCAACACAAAACCGGAGCTCCGGAGCCTCTCCGGGGGCGGCGGCTTTAGGGACCAGGACAACGGGACTGGCCCAGGGGCTGTTGGAGGGTTTGACCACCCCCAGAGCCAACATCTTGGCCACTTCTGATTGGATGCAGGCCTGAACCCGGTCGGGTACTCGAAAAGCTCGGTGTTTCACCAGCGGGCTGTCTCCGGTATCCACATCGTGGACACACCACCGGGTGACCCCCGGAGTGAGGGAAAACAGATCCGCAAACTGCTCCAGCAGCTTCCGGCAGTCTTGTTGCTGCTCTGGGATCAGGGTAGAGGAGAGCCGGACCCCTTCGAAGGAGCCGTCTTTCTCGGAGGTGCTGAGGAGATCTGGCAGTGGGTCGGAATCGTCTTCCGCTCCGTCATCGGTCGCTAGCAACGGACTTAGTTCAGTGCGGGCAAAGTGCGGCTTAAGTCGGTTAGCGTGTAGAACCCAGAGAGGGTTCCGGGGGGTCTCCATGTCCACTAGGTAGGTGACGGGGCTCTTGCGCTCCACCACCTTGAAGGGCCCCGTCCACTTGTCCTGGAGGGCGCAGGGTTCGACCGGGGACATGACCCAGACCTGCTGGCCCGGCTCGAATTCGATGGACGAGGCGTTCTGGTCATACCAGCGTTTCATCTCCTCCTGACTAGCTTCTAGGTTGGCCTCGGCAAGTTCCCGGAAATTCCGAGTCTAGTTGCGGAGTGTCAGGAGGTACCGGTAGACATCAGGCGGGGCGTCTCGGACTGCCGTCTCCCAGCCTTCCTTGACCAGGCTGAGGGGGCCTCGGACCGGGTGTCCGTACAAGAGTTCAAAAGGACTGAACCCCAAGGACTTCTGGGGTACCTCTCGGTAGGCGAACAGGAGGCAGGGCAGCAGGACATCCCACTTGCGCCGGAGTGGCTCTTCTAGGCCCTTGATCATTCCCGTCAGTGTTCTGTTAAATCGTTCTACTAGTCCATTGCCTTGGGGATGATACGGGGTGGTGAACTTATAGGCGACCCCGCACTGTTGCCATAGGGACTTCATATGCTTCGAGAAAAAGTTGGAGCCCCGATCACTCACGACCTCTCGGGGGAAGCCGACTCGGGAGAAGATGCTCATGAGGGCTCGGCCCACCACGGGGGCTGTGATGGTTCGGAGGGGGATGGCTTCGGGATAGCGGGTCGCATGGTCCACCAGGACGAGGATGAAGCGGTGCCCCTGCGAGGTGCGAGGGTCCAGGGGCCCTACGATGTCGATCCCCACTCGCTCGAAGGGGGTGGTGACCACGGGAAAAGGCTGGAGCGGGGCTTTGACTTTCCCCCCGCTCTTCCCGCTGGCTTGACAGGTCGGGCAGGTCCTGCAGTGGTTATGCACATCGTTCCGCATTTTCGGCCAGTAGAAATGGGTCACCAGGCGGCTGTAAGTTTTGTCCTGCCCCAGGTGCCCGGCGAGGGGCACATCGTGTGCTAAGTTTAGGAGGAAGTCTCTGAATCGGAGGGGCACGACCAGCACCCGGCTGGCCCCTAGTTCGGCAATCTTCTGCTCACTGTAGAGAAGGTCGTTGTCCCAATAGACCCAGTGGGACCCCGCGGGGTCTCCCGCGGCCTGTGTCGCGGCTTGCTGTCGAACCCCCTCAAGGGAGGGGCAGGTTTTCTGCTCCTGCCGGAACTGTTCGCGAGTGGGACCCCCTTCTTGGCGCCATTGAGCGAGTTCGGGGAGGTGTTGGAGCTCTGGGAGATGTTCTTGCTCGGGCTCTTGGGAGCCGTGTTCAAGGCCAGGGTCCTCGGGGATGACGGGTGGCGGCGGTGCGGGCCACTCCGGCTCTTCGGTCGGGGCTTCCCCCGCTGGGGTGGAGGCTCGGGCGGACATGGAACGGGTGGTCGCGCAGACCCACTCGGGAAGGCCTAACATCCCTAGGGGCTCTCTTCTTTCGACGCCCGCCCATGGGGAACTTTCTAGGTCGTTCCCAAGGAGGCAGTCCACGGGGGCATCGTTGCGGACAGTCACTTTTAACACGCCCGACACTCCCCCCCACTCGAAGGGGATGCGGGCCATCTGGCACAAAGTCTCTGAGTTGTCTGCGGACCGGACTGGGCACAGGACGTTAGGAAGGATCTGTTCGGGGGTCACCAAATGGCAGCGGAAGGCTGTCACGCTGGCTCCGGTGTCACGGAGGGCTTCGGTTCGGTGACCATTGATGGTGACCCACTGGCGGTATTTCTGGGTGTTGCCGGGGATCGGCCCTCGGGGGATCAGATTGTGAGTCCCCAGGCAGGCTAAGGTCATGGCGGCGGGCTCCCACTCGGCCTGCTCGGGGCCGTTGTCCTCTTCCTCACTTCCTTCTTCACCCAGGGCCGCGGCCATTATCTGGCGGGCTGGAGGACCGGTGGTGCCGGGTCGCTGGTTCATCGGGCAGAGGGGGTCATTCGCGTAATGACCCTGTCGCTGGCATCTGTGGCACGTAACATTCGGGCGGGGCCCGGGTCTGGCTGGTGGGCCCCCTCTCTGGCCCAAGGGTGGCGAAGTGGAGGTAGGGGATGACCCCTGGGAGGCGTCCCGTCCCCGGCTCTGGCCTACTCTGCCGCCTCGGGGTCGGTGGTTTCCCGGGGATCCCCGGCCGGAGTCTTCCGTCGGACCCCGAGCGACTCGGGTGCTCGCCCATCTATCCGCCTCGACAGCGAGTTTTCGTGGCTCAGTCAGTTTGCTGTCGAGGAGGTGTTGCCGGAGTTCGGCGAAGCAGTTATTGGATAGATGATCCCACAGAATGAGGTCGACCAGCTGCTGGTAGGTGGTGACCTGACAGCCCCGAGTCCACCCCTCAAAGGCTCTGCTGTAATAGTTCACGTACTCCACCCACGTGGTACCGGGCATTTTTTTGCAGTCTCGAAATCGCTGCCTGTACATCTCGGGGGTGAGTCCGTAGCGAGTGAGGAGGGCGGTCTTCATGTGCTCGTACGAGGTCATCTCGGTATCCGGGAGCTCCAGCAGGGCGTCTCTCCCTTCGTTGATAAACTTCCCCCACAGGCCGGCGCCCCAGTCCTTGAGGGGTACTCGATGGGCGGTCATGGCAACCTCGTAGGCTTTGAACCACTGTTGGATGTCGTCGTTCTTATAGTACTCTTTGACGACATCCTTGGGTATAGGTACCTTTGTATCCACTGGGGGAGGTGAGGCCTTCCCCCCGGCGAGGCCAGTCTCGTTGGCCTTGGCTTTAAATTCCATTTCTTTGAGGACGCTCTCGTGCTCGAGCATGAGTTTTTTCTCCTCGAGATCTCTCTGTCTTCGCTTTTCTTCCAGGTCTCCTTCTAGCCATAGCTGCTCGAGGGCTAACTTCCTTTCAGCCAGTTGGATCTCTCCTTCTTGTCTGAGTCGAGCGAGCTCCAACTCGTGGAGCCGGTTCTTCTCTTGGTCTCGGGCATCTTCGTGGGAGAGGCCCGTGACTGGGTTCACGGGTCTCCCTCCCGCTGGGTTCGTCGCCACCTCCGGGCCTCCGTTCGGGCCCGGGTTATCTTCCCTCGGGGGTGGCGCCTCGCCGGCGTCCACCCAGGCCTGCAGGGCCGATTTAAAGTCTTCTTTGGTGCTTAAGCCAGTGGTAGCGATGCCTAGGTCTTTGCAGAATTGCTTTAGCTCCTTGTGACTGTAGTCTTCCATTCTCTCTTTCTGGAATTCTGTGCTCATGGTCGCAGTGGGTTTTTCGCGGTAGTGAGCAAACTACTCTCTGTACGATCTACGTGGGCTCGGATCCCACCGCTGCCACCAATGTGAGAAAGGCGACCCCGGGGGAGGCAGAAGAAGTCTGACTGACCACCCCTAGGTCCACCTCTCCGTCGAGAAGTAGCCGAGCGTTTACCGAGAAGCCTCCTGAATGAGGGTCCTCTCCTAGGATCGTACAGTAGAGTAATCACAACACTACAGATGGACACCACACAAGAGGTCAAGTTCTTAAGCTTTTATAGATAATAAAAGGTTGTGGGTTCTTGGCAGCATGTACAAACAGATCAAGGGATCTATAAAGTCTCGTAAAAGGGGGTAAGGTAGCGGGACAGTCTTACTCTGGGTGGAGGAAGGGAGACCCTACGCACAGCTCTCAATCCTCGAGCTGGGGGGTTCCGGGAGTTCGCGCCGCGGCAGCGCCAGCAGGCTCGTAGATGTATCAGCAAGTCGGGCCGCGGCAGCGCCAGCAGGCTCTCAGATAGTTCAGCAACGTAGGCCGCGGCAGCGCCAGCAGGCTCTCGGAAAGTTCAGCACGGTAAGCCGCGGCAGCGCCAGCAGGCTCTCGGAAAGTTCAGCAAGGTAGGCCGCGGCAGCGCCAGCAGGCTCTCAGATGGTTCAACAAGGTAGGCCGCGGCAGCGCCAGCAGGCTCTCAGATGGTTCAGCAAGGTAGGCCGCGGCAGCGCCAGCAGGCTCTCAGATGGTTCAGCAAGGTAGGCCGCGGCAGCGCCAGCAGGCTCTCAGATGGTTCAGCAAGGTAGGCCGCGGCAGCGCCAGCAGGCTCTCAGAAGGTCGTCGTGTTACGGGGAGGATGAGTTCGTCTGGTGTCGGCCGTGACAGCGTCAGCAGGGCTTTCAGTCCAGGATACAACTGAAGACCTAATCCAGGGCTGGCCCAGATATAGGTCTGGAGGTCTTTGAAGTCCGGACCCTCGCGCCTGGGGGTCAGAGGGGCCGGGATGAAGGTGTCCAGACACCCAGCAGGGGGGTGGAGCCAGCGCCCAGGGAGGCCGGAGGGCGATCGATACCAGGCATCCGGGGACGGCTGGAGGGCCATCGAAACTCCTCTTCCTCCGGGATCTGTCGAGTGGCCACTCGACCACCTGGGTGGATCTTGGTGCCTCGATGTCGGGACTTCGCTGGGGCCTGGGCCGGGGCCGAGGCCACGTGGTTGTGACGGGGTGGCCCAAGATGGAGTCGGGCACGGCCTCGTGCTTAGGTCGTGATGGGCCTACGCGGGGGCAGGCCTGCGGTGGAGGACCGGGGTGGTAGCCGGCCCTGTGGTGTTGGGGCGTGCAGGATCGGGCCGAAGGGGCCGCCCGAGGTCCGGTGGATGGCGGATATCGTCCTGGGCCCGCCATGCGGGAGGGGTAGGACCACGCCATGAGGCCGGGTCCAACAGCCGAGCACCGTCGAGAGGCCTCCGGGCTGGGGTTCCTCTCCTAGAATCGTAACAGCCGAGCACACACACCACTACAAATGGACACCACACCAGAGGGTTGATTCTTAGAGTCTTTATCAACAATCAAGGCAGGTTCTCTCAGCAATATATATACACACGGATCGAGGGATCCTTAATGTCTCGGTAACTGTGGGAATGGGTTAGCGGGACAGTCTTAGTACCAGCCTGGCACAGGGATACCCTACGCTCAGCTCTCAATCCTCGAGCTGGGGGGTTCCGCAAGGTCGAGCCGCGGCGTCGTCAGCAGGGCTCCGAAGAGTGTTTCAGCGAGGTCGGGCCGCGGCAGCACCAGCAGGGCTCCGAATATGGTTTCAGCGAGGTCGGGCCGCCGCAGCGCCAGCAGGGCTCCGAAGATGGCTTCAGCGAGGTCGGGCCGTGGCAGCGCCAGCAGGTCTCCGAAGTTCCAGGGTTCAGAGTAGCGAGTTCTTCTCAGGGTCAGCTGCGATTCAGTCTGCAGGGCTTTCGACTCCAGGATACAACTGCTGACCCATTCCAGAGCTGCCCCAGATATAGGTCTGGAGTCCTTTGATGTCTCCGGACCCTCGCGCCTGGGGGTCAGAGGGGCCGGGATGAGAGTGTCCAGACACCCAGCAGGGGGATGGAGCCAGCGCCCAGGGAGGCCGGAGGGCGATCGAAACCAGGCGTCCGGGGACGGCTGGAGGGCTATAGAAACTCTACCCCTCCTTGATCCGTCAAGTGGCCGCTTTACCACCTGGTCGGATCTTGGTGCCTCGATGTCGGGGCTTCGCTGGGGCCACGGCCGAGGTCGGGCCGAGGCCACGTGGTCCGGGCGTGGAGGGTCCAAGATGGAGTCGGGGCCTGAGATGGCGGCCCGGGATACGGGTCGGACCAGCAGAGTGGGCCGAATAGGGGTCGCCGTGTTCCTGAGGGGGAGAGCCGGGGGTCGCCAGGAGTGGCGTCTCTCGTTGAAGGTTGGAGAGGTAGTTTCAGCAGGGAGGACAGGGGTCGATGCTGTCCAGGGCCCGCCATGTGGGAGGAGTGGTGGAGTTCTGGACTTTTTGGTTCCGTCCAGAGGTGTCAGGGATAACACCCGAAGACCCCGGAGTTCTACCTGCCTCGGTGCACAAACAAACAGAAACACAGGCTTCTCGATGGTGGCGTCAAAGACCAAAGGTTTATTACTGCAGGGACACAGAAGTCACAGAAACTACACATGGGCAGTATCTAGGAGCCTGTTCAATTTGTACAAAGAGGGTTGCTCCTTATATACTGAATATTGGGCTTCAGGCAAATTCTTTACATGTTAGCACATTCCAAAACCTTTGTATCTTAAACAATAAATATTTGGCGTTGCACAGGAATCGTCAACAATATCTGATGTCAAAACATTACAAACGAGGGGTTCCCACTATTCCATCATAATCCCATGTCAACTTTTCATTCAAGACCCGGACCGCCTCATCGTAAATTTCGTTACCTCCCCCTAATAAAGGCCCAGAAGGAAAGGAGCAGAGCCAGGTGCAGAAGATAGAACAGTAGGATAAGAGATGTTTGTGGGTCGTAAATGGGCAAGGCTACCAGCTTCGGCCGCCTAATCATGATCAGGCCAACGGACACGAGAACCAGTATAGCAGGACTGGCCTCAGGCTGGGGAGGCAGCTCTTGCTGAGTCATGCTGCCACAGCGTTGCTTGCCTAAGGTGCACGTGTCACTAGCAAGGTGAATTGCCTGTTAAAACCTACGTGTCCTTAATTGAAAGAGGTCATTGCGTGTCCATTGACTATGTGAGGGCAAGGAATACAAAATAGCTTCCGTGTTCTAAGATGGATGCCATGGGTAGAACAGAAATGTGTTTGTAACAGGAGTGCTCTTGCTCGTAGCATAGCGAAAACACCAGGATATACTAAATGGATCATTTGCGGTTCACTGATACCAAAATTATGTATTTGCGACAATGTTACAAACACGGGTTCAAATCGTCACGGAACCTCAGACCCTCCTTTTGCCCTTACATAGGCAATTACTCAGTCTATGTCAGAATCTAACTCTATGCTCATTAGGTCAGTGACATGTTGTTGAATCATCATCTTGTCTCGTACCTTCTCCCCAAATGTAGGTGGTTTTCTGCAACAGGTTGCAGCACAGAGACTACACAAAGCGGGACCACATTGGATAATAAGGCAGCACGAGAACAGAAATACTAGGATGACACCAATGACCATCAGAACCTTCCATCCCCACGCTGATACCAGAGTCCAAAACCACTCCATGAAGGACCAGTTTCCCTTGTCTACGTGTATAGAGTCGGAAATCTTGTGTAGCTTAGAGATCGCTTCATAGACGGTTGGAGCATTATTGGGAATAAAAACACAGCAGCTCGATTGGATCATTCTGCATACCCCACCTCGATCTGCAAGTATTACGTCTAGAACCATACGGTTCTGCAACGTCATGAGACGATCCGCCTGAAGCTCAGCTGTTAAGTTACTAAGGGCACCAGCAGTTTCTGTAATAGTAGATTCAACTACCCGTGTTAGTTGACGTAGATTTCTACTATTGGCCATAGGCCCCCAAAACGGAAGGAAACCTTTGAAGAAGTCTCCAGCTTCCTGACCAGCGGTATCTTCCTTGCTGAAGACACCTCTTGCTACTCTGGTCTTGTGATAATCTGAAGAAGCAGTGTATGTCGGAGGTAACAATCGAGCAATATAACATGAACCTGAGAAGTCAGCAGGCAGCCATGTATATGCTCTGTCTTGACAGATGAAGTAAGTACCCCTAGCAGTAAGGAAGGCAGGGGAGGAGTTAGACGGAAATACGTAAGTCTCAACGCACTCACTCCTCCCTAGCTGAGCTCTCAGATTTCTTCCATTTCCTTGTAAACAGACCTGACCTCGGTGAGGCACGACCCAGACTGAAGTGGAGCTTTTACGCTTGCTTTCTCCCAAACTAAGGCGATACTCTGTAGAGTTCCAACTCAAATACACCCGTAATTCATCTCTAGGGTATGATGGAGTATTATTGACGTCTTTAATCATGTCAATAATTCCCTGGACTAAAGCTTTGTTGGCTGAGTTGTATTTAGTGGACCGTGGTGGACGCGGAGGATAGGTCTCAAGGGCATAGGAAAAAATGGTCTGAAAGGCCTGGAATGATCCATTATAGCTGAAAGGCAAGACTAGATAGGGAATGCCTTTATCCATAGTGTGAGGTATCAAGCCACACACCCAGCAGTCTGTAGTATTAACTACCAGTTGGTGTTGATGCAAGAGCTGTACAAATGTATTGTTAATAAATTCTGAGCGTCGAGCTTGTTCGTGTTCAGGAAACAAGTGAAAAGAGTGCATAGAAGAAACCGTAGAAGTAGTAGGATCAAGGGGAGGTACTGTAGTTACCGGCATAAAAATTAAATGCACACCAAAGATGATTCCACCCACCAACGTTATTAAAACAATTAAAAACGTAACTGCACATTGCGTTAGAAAGCATTTGCTGTGAAGTATTCTGTACAGTCTATTTCTGCGAACATAAATTACATTCTTTCGTTGCAGCTCAGGAAGCTCCATCTTCTACAATCCGTTCGTGACCACTGATGATGTGTACGTAGATGAAAATGCCTCTATCAGTCCTGGGAGTTCCCAGAACTAACAGAAAGATCGACCTTGTGTCTGACCCCCGCAGATTCAACTAAGCACACAGCCACGACCCTACGGCCACCCAGACGGCAAGGCAAAATTTAAAATAACAAAATAATAGCAAACTTCCTGGCGGGAGGCAATGTATCAGAAAATTCAAATGTGAAAATAGGCAGTTTCCTGCTTTATTTGTCCATATTGCGAGGTCGCAAATTGTATCTCAGTTTTGCAGGAGCTGTCTGATCTGGAAACAATGTATTTTCAGCCGACGTTGCAATGTTCACGTTTGCAGATGGCAAATGTTCAGGGTTCAAAAGAGCAGTTTCAGGAGGAGAGCCAGAGTTTGATGTATCAGTGATCAGTTCTGCATCACTGAAAGGGATGAAACTGGGTATTTGTTCTGCTTCAGAGGCACTGATTCCTTTCTTTACCCAGTTGTCGTAAGGAAGTGGCAGAGGCACACGTTTGACGTGTGTCGTATGGATCCAATTCTTCCGTCCGGCCACACGAATAGCAGTTCTCGTCGCCAATAAGACTTGGAAGGGGCCAACGAATCTGGGCTGAAGATTTTTCGTTCTTGCAAAATTTCTAATGACTACTTGATCCCCAGGTTTCAGCTGATGACCTGGACTCTCCGGTGGCTTTGGCAATGCATCGAAAACCTGTTGGTGAATAAGGCTCAATTTAGCAGTCAAGTCGAAAAGGTAATCAATTAACATTGGGTATTCCAGCTGCTTAAATTCTTTCGGTCTAGGTACCCCCCAAACATTTGCAGGACGACCAAAAATTATTTCATATGGACTAAGCCCTACTCTAGAATGTACAGTTGCTCTTGTTGATAACAAAGCCAAAGGCAGTGCATCTGGCCAGGGCAAACCCGTGGACGCTTGTATCTTAGCAAGTTTCAGTTTAAGGGTGCCATTGTAACCCTCAACTAAACCCGCGGACTGGGGATGATTCGCACTGTGAAACTTTTGTTTAATCCCTAGGCCGGCACACACACTCTGCATAACTTTCCCTACGAACTCACTTCCGTTATCTGACCATACAATCCGTGGCATTCCGAATCTGGGGAAGTATTCTTTAAGAAGGATTTTGGCAGTGGACAAAGCAGTATTGTCCTTCAGTGGGTATGCTTCGATCCATCTGGAGAACGCACAAACTACCACTAGGACGTACTTTAGATTGTTGCAACGATCCATATGAATGAAGTCTAACTGAATCACTTCAAAGGGGCAGGAAGGAGGAGCGAAGTGACCTGCAGGTGCGGGGATTCCCTTGCCAGGATTATGCATCAAGCATACCATACAATTTCTCACCACTCTCTCTGCACACTTACTAATCCCATCATTCTTCCAAACTGGAGCCAACATCTTACAAATCCCTTTAGAACTGATGTGCGCTGCTCCATGTGCCATCGTCACTACTGCAAGCACATACGCATCAGGCAACATCCAACGCTGTTGTTCCGACAAGTCAATCCAACACCCACTCGAGTCCAATTTACCCGTGCTCTCTTTCCATGCAAGCTTTTCCTCCTTAGTCGCCTCTTTCTGAATTTCTTTCACGCTTTCCACTGTGTCCTCACACATTCCAGACTCAGAAATCCATCTTGCAGACGTTGCAACATACATTCTACTCATCATATTTCTAGCTGTCTGTTTTGCAGTCTCATCAGCAAAAGCATTCCCACGACCAACATCATCCGTGATTGCTTTATGAGCACTGCATTTCACAATCGCAACTTCAGTCGGCAAGGTTAGAGATTCCAACAAGTCATTAACTAGCTGACCATGTTGGATCTTAGTCCCATGGGACGTAATGAAACCTCTCTCTTTCCACAAACGGCCAAAACTATGGGCCACGCCGAACGCGTACTGACTATCTGTGAACACATTCACTCTCTTTCCCTTAGCTAAAACGCACGCTCTTGTTAGCGCGATCAATTCTGCAGCCTGGGCAGAATTCTGACTCACTCTCGCAGTCTCCACAATCGTACTCAAAGTCGTTACTGCATAGGCAGCAGTCACGTCACCATTCTCCAATTTGAAGCAAGACCCATCAACATACAACGTGCCATCTGGATCTGATAACGGAGTGTCTTTTAAATCAATTCGTCCTTTTGTTTCTTCCTCAGTTCTGAAACAACAGTCGTGTGGTTCGGAATCACTCGACTCTTGACTAGTCGGCAACAATGTTGCTGGATTCAATACATTGCATCTTTTGATCTGAATATGACTCGCTAGCAGTGTCAGTTCGTAACCTGATAATCTAGCACTGGTAAGGTGCTGCGTCTTGGTTCGGTTCATGAGTGTATCCACAGCATGAGGAACCATAACCACTAGCATGTTGTTCATTACTAAACCAGCAGATTGTCGAATGGAGGCTGCAGCTGCGGCCGTAGCTCTCAAGCAACTAGGCAACGCTCTAGCTACCGGATCTAATGTTGATGAAAAATACGCACAAGGGCGTTGTTTATCACCAAATTTCTGTGTCAAAACACTCAACGCACAACCTTCTCTCTCATGGACATAGAGCGTGAATGGCTTACTGTAATCGGGTGTACCCAATACAGGAGCTGAACACAGTGCATTTCGTAACTCAGAAAAACTCTCCTGACATTCGGCAGACCATGGCACTGGACTCGAAACATTTTTCCCAAGTCAAAGCTACCAATGGTTTTGCCAAAAGAGAAAAATTCGGGATCCATTGCCTACAATATGAGGTAATACCTAAAAAGGCACGTACTTCTCTCTGCGTGCTAGGAACATTCATCTGTGTAATTGCTTTTATTCTCTCTGGGGTCAACTTCCTTCCCTCCTTTGACAAGAGAGGACCTAGGTAGGTCACTTCTTGGCAACAGTATTGCATTTTTGAAGGTGACACCTTGTGATTCAAATTTGACAAATGATGCAATAAAGAAATTGTAGCTGTTTTGCAAGTTTCCTTGTCATCGGCAGCCACTAGAAGATCATCGACATATTGTACTAAAGCAGAACCAGGAGGAAGTACAAATGAGTCTAACTGGCTTTTTAATGCTTGACTATAAATGGACGGGCTTTCACAATAACCTTGTGGAGCACGTTTAAACCTGAAGCTTCGTCCTCCTAAAGAGAAACCGAAGATATCTCTACTTTCCTCGGCTATCGGAATGCTGAAAAAGGCATTTTTCAAGTCGATAACCGAAAACCATGCTGCTTTAGCAGGAATTAACGTTAACAATGCAGTAATGTCTGGAACCACAGGAAACTGTGGAATCACAATTTTATTAACCTCTCTAAGATCAATTACAAACCTATATACTGGAGGTTTCGTTGGGTCAGTTCGTTTTAGAATAGGCAGTACAGGACTATTACAGACATTACCTCTAGTTTCTTCTACAACGTCTTTCTTGATCAAATCTTGCACAATTAATAAAAGTGCGTGTTCACCTTCACTAGAGATTCTGTATTGTGGAATTCGTGGAAATTTTACATTCGCTTTCAAAGTTACTACATATGGTGGGATTTCTAAAAGACCTACATCATTAGGACCAGTCGCCCAAAGAGTATCAGGGAGAGAACGCAGCTCTGGTGGGAGCGCATCCATCGACAAGTACATTGGAGAGGTGATTCTTTTACCCAACGTAAGCTGTACTCCTTCTGGAGAACAGTACAATGTCGCATATAGGCGTTTTAACAAGTCTAAACCAAGCAGATTTTCATTACAACCTGTCGTCAAAATCAGGGGTGCTTTCAAGTGGCGGGGTCCAACAGAGATAGACAAAGGACCAGAAACAGGGTTGTGAACAGGGGCGCCTGAAAAACCTACTGAAACGTTTGTTGAGCCAGACAAAGGTGCGCCAGGGAGTTTCGCATGTATGATAGAACTTTTTGCTGCACCAGTATCCAACAGAAACGGTTCGACTATACCTGATGTTGCTACTGCGACATAAGGCCCACTCTGATCTACTGGAACTGATACTACTCCCTCTCTTTGTCCATGGCTGTCCTAGTACTCCCTTGGCTGAACTTCCTCACTAGCTTCATAGTAGTCTTCAACATGATACTGTTGAGACCTATTCTGTTGGGCAGATTGTCCATTTCGCTGATCGAAATGATTAGAAGGGCGATCACTTGTCTGTGGAGGCATAGCACCTCGTCCTCGACCTCTAGAGTTTTGTATAGAACTACCGCGACCTCTCTGAGCTGTCGCAGCATTATTTTGCGCTAAGACTGGACACTCAGTCTTATAATGGCCTTCCATTTTACAATAAGCACACTGATTCCATTGGTACTGTGGCCTCTGAAAATTATACTCCGTCTTTTGATATGACCCTTGCTGTGTATTAGTCTGATTCGTGCGAGGCGGATATGCTTGCTGTAAAAGAACTTTAGTTTTTAAATCTTTCGTCTTTTTATCTGATTTTTCTTTCTCCTCTTTATCCCTATTTTCATAGTACTGGGCAGTCGCAAGTATTTGCGCAGTCGTAGAGACAGCCCACGCACTTTCAGAATTCTTTAATTTACCACTAAGTTCGGGCAACAGATTGTGCACAAATTTATCAACAAATAATCTCTGGCCTCCTTCTGTGCTCATATCCTGACCACTATGATCCACAAAAGTCTCCTCGAATCTTGTGAAAAAGTCAGAGACGCTTTCGTCTTTCTTCTGTTTGCACGCGGACAATTTGTCCCAGTTAACGCGTAATGCTGGCATTAGGGTTTTCATTAAATCGATTATTCTACCAGGCAAATTAGCAATTAAAGGTTCAGGTTTGGAACCACCTGTTTGCTGACCATCCGCCGCAATTATAGCTGCCCAATCACCACCTAGGGCAACTGGATGATTCTCTTTCCGAATTTTAGCCCAAATTGGTTGCGGTACTACATTACCAAATAGCAGATCTATGTCAGCTAGATTCAATACACAAGCGTCAACTGTCTGAGCCAACTCTTTGTAGTATCCTGCAGGATTTTTACGTGGATCTGGCAAGGCCTGTTTCACTGCTAATACTTCAGCTCGCTTCCATGGAATATGTATCCATACTCTCTGGAATTGGGCTGGAGCGGCTGCAATACCAAGGTTTACATTAGCTTGCACAGCTTCACGCCAAATTGGTGGAACCTCCCTCATTGGGTATTGACGACTTTGTTTCGTACTACGTTTCTCTAACTCCCTCGGTGAACGAAGGGATGGGTCATTCCTATAATTTAAAATCAGTTCCATCGCTTCTTTTATATTTTGACCAACTATCATACCTGCAGCAAACTCTTTCTGAACATTAATTAATTCTTCCCTATTTGATTCAGAGTCATCCTCTTCCAATTCCTCACGTAGAAGGAAGCACATTTCATCGAACACATATCGTTGTGTCGGTTCGTTCCATTGCATAAATGTATCTAATACATCTTGTACATTATATCTTCCAACTTTCGAAACCCATCTAAGAGCAGTGGAATCTAATATTCCTCTTTCTTCAGTACTAGGAAGCTGACTACGTCTCTGCACAGAGTCAGAGGTAGGAGTCTTAATCAGAGTTTTATAGAAGGGAGATAAAATATTAGAGACAGAATCAGTGATTCTCCGACGAACAGAAAGCGGAGTCATAATATTAGCAGAAGCAGTAAATAGAGTAGCAGTTGGAACAGATAGAACAGGAACAGTAGGAGTAGCGGGCAAAACAGCTTGTGAACTAGCAGGTGTGAGCGATACAGGTATAGGTAAAGAAGCCGGCAACCCTGGAAGAGGGGGTGTCGAAGGAACATTAATATTGACCATAGGAGGTATAGGAACTTGATTCAGAGGAGCAGGAACACCAGGTTGTCCAGCAACCGGTAATTGAACATTCGGTATAGGTGGAGCCGTAGCACCCTGTGCATACGGTGGGGGTGATCGTAACAAGTAAGACAACAGGGGATCCTTTTCGGGGTCCTCTACTATCTTAGCTGTACTCGATGGCAAAGCAGGATAGCACTTGTCTATCGCTAAATTACGCTCTCTATTGGCCACCTCCATCGCCTTCTCAGACTCGTTGAGTTGCAGCTGCTTAGCAGACTGTTCTAAAGTCAACTCTTGCTCTTTCTGTTCTTTCTTCAACTTTTTAATTTCTCTCTGTTTAGATTCTTTTCGCCAATAACGGAAAGAATCAAACATTGCCGGCCGGGCTTTCTTCTTGAATAATTTCGTTTCTAAATTATCAAGAACTTGGGGTTCAAAACTACCATGCAGTGGCCAACTAAGGACACCATCTTTCTCTGTGTAGTGGATCCATACCTCGTTATAAGAGATAGGGCCCACACCAAATTTGCAATATAGATCATAAAGGGGAGTTCCAATCGGAGGAACCGAACACGAGTCCTCCAACTGGGAATCACTGTTGCAACTAAAACAAGACAACATACAATTTTTCCGACTTACCATTTTATAATCCGGAACACAGAACAGACAAAACACAAACAAAAGGTGCGCACTCGAACCAAGAACTTAGGCCTACCAAAGCGAACAAATGTATCGATACCCAAACTAAACCAAATGATTATCTTAACCAGAACAACCAGTGATAATCTTACGAAACCAAACCAAACCAAAAACTAAAAGGGATTATCCAAACAGGAGCAACCCTTACGAAGTAACCAACTAGCAACCACTTAATACTTAACTGAGGCACAGAAGACGTCACCAAGGAGAAACCCGTCACGTCTCGCCGTACTAAGGACTGCACCTCGGGTCCAAGACAGGGCGACGGTCAAAGCAACGGACCACTGTAGCCATCCGAACGGGAACCCTCGTGGAAGAGAACGTCGGGCCACTTTTGCGATATGCCGGGATCGATGAAGTGGGGCGCCTCCCTCTGGAATCTTCACACGAAGCTTCTCGAACTCTTCAGGCTTTTGGACCGGTACCGAATGACGTCGCCCCACGTTGGGCGCCAATTGGAGTTCTGGACTTTTTGGTTCCGTCCAGAGGTGTCAGGGATAACACCCGAAGACCCCGGAGTTCTACCTGCCTCGGTGCACAAACAAACAGAAACACGGGCTTCTCGATGGTGGCGGCAAAGACCAAAGGTTTATTACTGCAGGGACACAGAAGTCACAGAAACTACACATGGGCAGTATCTAGGAGCCTGTTCAATTTGTACAAAGAGGGTTGCTCCTTATATACTGAATATTGGGCTTCAGGCAAATTCTTTACATGTTAGCACATTCCAAAACCTTTGTATCTTAAACAATAAATATTTGGCGTTGCACAGGAATCGTCAACAATATCTGATGTCAAAACATTACAAACGAGGGGTTCCCACTATTCCATCATAATCCCATGTCAACTTTCATTCAAGACCCGGACCGCCTCATCGTAAATTTCGTTACCTCCCCCTAATAAAGGCCCAGAAGGAAAGGAGCAGAGCCAGGTGCAGAAGATAGAACAGTAGGATAAGAGATGTTTGTGGGTCGTAAATGGGCAAGGCTACCAGCTTCGGCCGCCTAATCATGATCAGGCCAACGGACACGAGAACCAGTATAGCAGGACTGGCCTCAGGCTGGGGAGGCAGCTCTTGCTGAGTCATGCTGCCACAGCGTTGCTTGCCTAAGGTGCACGTGTCACTAGCAAGGTGAATTGCCTGTTAAAACCTACGTGTCCTTAATTGAAAGAGGTCATTGCGTGTCCATTGACTATGTGAGGGCAAGGAATACAAAATGGCTTCCGTGTTCTAAGATGGATGCCATGGGTAGAACAGAAATGTGTTTGTAACAGGAGTGCTCTTGCTCGTAGCATAGCGAAAACACCAGGATATACTAAATGGATCATTTGCGGTTCACTGATACCAAAATTATGTATTTGCGACAATGTTACAAACACGGGTTCAAATCGTCACGGAACCTCAGTGGGACCACGCCAGGAGGCCGGGTCCAACATGGTGTGTGGAATGTGGTGTGTGGAATGTGGTGTGTGGAATGTGTGTGGAATGTGGAGTGTGTGGAATGTGGAGTGTGTGTGGAATGTGGAGTGTGTGGAATATGTGTGGAATGTGTGTGGAATGTGGTGTGTGTGGAATGTGGTGTGTGGAATGTGGTGTGTGTGGTGTGTGTGGAATGTGGTGTGTGGAATGTGTGTGGAATGTGCTGTGTGTGGAATGTGGTGTGTGTGGAATGTGTGTGGAATGTGTGTGGAATGTGTGGTGTGGAATGTGGTGTGTGTGGAATGTGTGTGGGATGTGTGTGTAATGTGGTGTGTGTGTAATGTGCTGTGTGGAATGTGTGTGGAATGTGGTGTGTGGAATATGGTGTGTGGGATGTGTGTGGAATGTGTGTGGAATGTGTGTGGAATGTGGTGTGTGTGAAATGTGGTGTGTGTGGAATGTGGTGTGTGGAATGTGGTGTGTGTGTGTGGAATGTGTGTGGAATTTGGTGTGTGGAATGTGTGTGGAATGTGGTGTGTGGAATGTGGTGTGTGGAATGTGTGTGGAATGTGGTGTGTGGAATGTGGTGTGTGGAATGTGTGGAATGTGTGTGGAATGTGTAAGGAATGTGTGTGGAATGTGTGTGGAATGTGTGTAGAATGTGTGTGGAATGTGCGTGGAATGTGTGTGGAATGTGTGTGGAATGTGCGTGGAATGTGTGTTGAATGTGCGTGGAATGTGCGTGGAATGTGTGTGAAATGTGTGTGGAATGTGGTGTGTGGAATTTGGTGTGTGGAATGCGTGTGGGATGTGTCTGGGATGTGTGTGGAATGTGGTGTGTGTGGAATGTGGTGTGTGGAATGTGTGTGGAATGTGTGTGGAATGTGGTGTGTGGAATGTGTGTGGAATGTGTGTGGAATGTGGTGTGTGTGGAATGTGGTGTGTGTGGAATGTGGTGTGTGGAATGTGGTGTGTGGAATGTGGTGTGTGTGTGGAATGTTTGTGGAATGTGGTGTGTGGAATGTGTGTGGAATGTGCTGTGTGTGGAATGTGGTATGTGGGGAATGTTTGTAGAATGTGTGGTATGGAATGTGGTGTGTGTGGAAAGTGTGTGGGATTTGTGTGGAATGTGGTGTGTGTGGAATGTGGTGTGTGGAATGTGTGTGGAATGTGTGTGGAATGTGGTGTGTGGGATGTGTGTGGAATGTGTGTGGAATTTGTGTGGAATGTGGTGTGTGTGAAATGTGGTGTGTGTGGAATGTGGTGTGTGGAATGTGGTGTGTGTGTGTGGAATGTGTGTGGAATTTGGTGTGTGGAATGTGTGTGGAACGTGGTGTGTGGAATGTGGTGTGTGGAATGGGGTGTGTGGAATGTGGTGTGTGGAATGTGTGGAATGTGTGTGGAATGTGTAAGGAATGTGTGTGGAATGTGTGTGGAATGTGTGGAGAATGTGTGTGGAATGTGCGCGGAATGTGTGTGGAATGTGCGTGGAATGTGCGTGGAATGTGCGTGGAATGTGCGTGGAATGTGTGTGGAATGTGTGTGGAATGTGGTGTGTGGAATGTGTGTGGGATGTGTCTGGGATATGTGTGGAATGTGGTGTGTGTGGAATGTGGTGTGTGGAATGTGTGTGGAATGTGGTGTGTGGAATGTGTGTGGAATGTGTGTGGAATGTGGTGTGTGTGGAATGTGGTGTGTGTGGAATGTGGTGTTTGGAATATGGTGTGTGTGTGTGGAATGTTTGTGGAATGTGGTGTGTGGAATGTGTGTAGAATGTGGTGTGTGGAATGTGTGTAGAATGTGGTGTGTGGAATGTGGAATGTGGTGTGTGGAATGTGGTGTGTGGAATGTGTGTAGAATGTGGTGTGTGGAATGTGGAATGTGTGTGGAATGTGGTGTTTGGAGGGTTCAGAGTAGCGAGTTCTTCTCATGGTCAGCTGCGATTCAGTCTGCAGGGCTTTCGACTCCAGGATACAACTGCTGACCCATTCCAGAGCTGCCCCAGATATAGGTCTGGAGTCCTTTGATGTCCGGACCCTCGCGCCTGGGGGTCAGAGGGGCCGGGATGAGAGTGTCCAGACACCCAGCTGGGGGGTGGAGCCATCGCCCAGGGAGGCCGGAGGGCGATCGAAACCAGGCGTCCGGGGACGGCTGGAGGGCTATAGAAACTCTCCCCCTCCTTGATCCGTCAAGTGGCCGCTTTACCACCTGGTCGGATCTTGGTGTCTCGATGTCGGGGCTTCGCTGGGGCCACGGCCAAGGTCGGGCCGAGGCCACGTGGTCCGGGCGTGGAGGGTCCAAGATGGAGTCGGGGCCTGGGATGGGCGGCCCGGGATAGGGGTCGGACCAGCAGAGTGGGGGGAATAGGGGTCGCCGTGTTCCTGAGGGGGAGAGCCGGGGGTCGCCAGGAGTGGCGGCTCTCATTGAAGGTTGGAGAGGTTGTTTCGGCAGGGAGGACAGGGGTCGATGCTGTCCAGGGCCCGCCATGTGGGAGGAGTGGGACCACGCCACGAGGCCGGGTCCAACATGGTGTGTGGAATGTGGTGTGTGGAATGTGGTGTGTGTGGAATGTGGTGTGTGGAATGTGGTGTGTGTGGAATGTGGTGTGTGGAATGTGTGTGGAATGTGGTGTGTCTGGAATGTGTGTGGAATGTGTGTGGAGTGTGTGGTTTGGAATGTGGTGTGTGTGGAATGTGTGTGGGATGTGTGTGGAATGTGGTGTGTGTGGAATGTGGTGTGTGGAATGTGTATGGAATGTGTGTGGAATGTGGTGTTTGGAATGTGGTGTGTGGAATGTATGTGGAATGTGTGTGGAATGTGTGTGGAATGTGTGTGAAATGTGGTGTGTGTGGAATGTGGTGTGTGGAATGTGGTGTGTGTGTGTGGAATGTGTGTGGAATGTGGTGTGTGGAATGTGTGTGGAATGTGGTGTGTGGAATGTGGTGTGTGGAATGTGTGTGGAATGTGGTGTGTGGAATGTGGTGTGTGGAATGTGTGGAATGTGTGTGGAATGTGTAAGGAATGTGTGTGGAATGTGTGAGGAATGTGTGTAGAATGTGTGTGGAATGTGTGTGGAATGTGTGTGGAATGTGCGTGGAATGTGCGTTGAATGTGTGTGGAATGTGTGTGGAATGTGGTGTGTGGAATGTGTGTGGGATGTGTGTGGAATGTGGTGTGTGTGGAATGTGGTGTGTGGAATGTGTGTGGAATGTGTGTGGAATGTGGTGTGTGGAATGTGTGTGGAATGTGTGTGGAATGTGGTGTGTGTGGAATGTGGTGTGTGTGGTATGTGGTGTGTGGAATGTGGAATGTGTGTGGAATGTGGTGTGTGGAATGTGGTGTGTGGAATGTGTGTAGAATGTGGTGTGTGGAATGTGTGTGGAATGTAGTGTTTGGAATGTGGTGTGTGTAATGTGTGTGGAATGTGGTGTGTGTAATGTGTGTGGAATGTGGTGTGTGTAATGTGTGTGGAATGTGGTGTGTGGAAAGTGTGTGGAATGTGTGTGGAATGTGGTGTGTGTGGAATGTGGTGTGTGGAATGTGTGTGGAATGTTGTGTGTGGAATGTGGTATGTGGAATGTGTGAAATGTGGTGTGTGTGGAATGTGGTGTGTGGAATGTGGCGTGTGTGGTGTGTGTGGAATGTGTGTGAAATGTGTTGTGTGGAATGTGTGTGGAATGTGGTGTGTGGAATGGGGTGTGTGAAATGGGGTGTGTGGAATGTGTGTGGAATGTGGAATGTGTGGAATGTGGAGTGTGTGTGGAATGTGGAATGTGTGGAATGTGAAGTGTGTGTGTGGAATGTGGAGTGTGTGTGTGTGGAATGTGTAATGTGTGTGGAATGTGGTGTGTAGAATGTGTTTGGAATGTGGTGTGTGGAATGTGTGTGGAATGTGTGTGGAATGGGGTGTGTGGAATGGGGTGTGTGGAATGGGGTGTGTGGAATGATGTGTGTGGAATATGCGTGCAATGTGTGTGGAATGTGGTGTGTGGAATGTGGTGTGTGGAATTTGGTGTGTGGAATGTGGTGTAAGGAATGTGTGTGGAATGTGGTGTGTGGCATGTGTGTGGAATGTGTGTGGAATGTGTATGGAATGTGTGTGAAATGTGTGTGGAATGTGTATGGAATGTGTGTGGAATGTGCATGGAATGTGCGTGGAATGTGTGTGGAATGTGCGTGGAATGTGCGTGAAATGTGTGTGGAATGTGTGTGGAATGTGTAAGGAATGTGTGTGGAATGTGTGTGGAATGTGTGTGGAATGTGTGTGGAATGTGCAAGGAATGTGTGTGGAATGTGCGTGGAATGTGCGTGGAATGTGTGTGGAATGTGTGTGGAATGTGGTGTGTGGAATGTGGTGTGTGGAATGTGTGTGGGATGTGTGTGGGATGTGTGTGGAATGTGGTGTGTGTGGAATGTGGTGTGTGGAATGTGTGTGGAATTTGGTGTGTGGAATGTGTGTGGAATGTGTGTGGAATGTGTTGTGTGTGGAATGTGTTGTGTGTGGAATGTGGTGTGTAGAATGTGGTGTGTGGAATGTGGTGTGTGTGTGTGGAATGTTTGTGGAATGTGGTGTGTGGAATGTGTGTAGAATGTAGTGTGTGGAGTGTGGAATGTGCGTGGAATGTGCGTGGAATGTTTGTGGAATGTGCGTGGAATGTGTGTGGAATGTGCGTGGAATGTGCGTGAAATGTGTGTGGAATGTGTGTGGAATGTGTAAGGAATGTGTGTGGAATGTGTGTGGAATGTGTGTGGAATGTGTGTGGAATGTGCATGGAATGTGTGTGGAATGTGCATGGAATGTGTGTGGAATGTGCGTGGAAAGTGCATGGAATGTGTGTGGAATGTGTGTGGAATGTGATGTGTGAAATGTGGTGTGTCGAATGTGTGTGGGATGTGTGTGGAATGTGGTGTGTGGAATGTGTGTGGAATGTGTGTGGAATGTGGTATGTGGAATGTGTGTGGAATGTGGAATGTGTGTGGAATGTGGTGTGTGTGGAATGTGGTGTGTGGAATGTGGTGTGTGGAATGTGGTGTGTGTGTGTGGAATGTTTGTGGAATGTGGTGTGTGGAATGTGTGTAGAATGTGGTGTGTGGAATGTGTGTGGGATGTGTGTGGAATGTGGTGTGTGTGGAATGTGGTGTGTGGAATGTGTGTGGAATGTGTGTGGAATGTGGTGTGTGGAATGTGTGTGGAATGTGTGTGGAATGTGGTGTGTGTGGAATGTGGTGTGTGTGGTATGTGGTGTGTGGAATGTGTGTGGAATGTAGTGTTTGGAATGTGGTGTGTGTAATGTGTGTGGAATGTGGTGTGTGTAATGTGTGTGGAATGTGGTGTGTGGAATGTGTGTGGAATGTGGTGTGTGGAAAGTGTGTGGAATGTGGTGTGTGTGGAATGTGGTGTGTGGAATGTGTGTGGAATGTTGTATGTGGAATGTGGTATGTGGAATGTGTGAAATGTGGTGTGTGTGGAATGTGGTGTGTGGAATGTGGCGTGTGTGGTGTGTGTGGAATGTGTGTGGAATGTGGTGTGTGGAATGGGGTGTGTGAAATGGGGTGTGTGGAATGTGTGTGGAATGTGGAATGTGTGGAATGTGGAGTGTGTGTGGAATGTGGAATGTGTGGAATGTGAAGTGTGTGTGTGGAATGTGGATTGTGTGTGTGTGGAATGTGTAATGTGTGTGGAATGTGGTGCGCAGAATGTGTTTGGAATGTGGTGTGTGGAATGTGTGTGGAATGTGTGTGGAATGGGGTGTGTGGAATGGGGTGTGTGGAATGGGGTGTGTGGAATGGGGTGTGTGGAATATGCGTGCAATGTGTGTGGAATGTGGTGTGTGGAATGTGGTGTGTGGAATGTGGTGTAAGGAATGTGTGTGGAATGTGGTGTGTGGCATGTGTGTGGAATGTGTGTGGAATGTGTATGGAATGTGTGTGGAATGTGTGTGGAATGTGTATGGAATGTGTGTGGAATGTGCATGGAATGTGCGTGGAATGTGTGTGGAATGTGCGTGGAATGTGCGTGAAATGTGTGTGGAATGTGTGTGGAATGTGTAAGGAATGTGTGTGGAATGTGTGTGGAATGTGTGTGGAATGTGTGTGGAATGTGCAAGGAATGTGTGTGGAATGTGCGTGGAATGTGCGTGGAATGTGTGTGGAATGTGTGTGGAATGTGGTGTGTGGAATGTGGTGTGTGGAATGTGTGTGGGATGTGTGTGGGATGTGTGTGGAATGTGGTGTGTGTGGAATGTGGTGTGTGGAATGTGTGTGGAATTTGGTGTGTGGAATGTGTGTGGAATGTGTTGTGTGTGGAATGTGTTGTGTGTGGAATGTGGTGTGTGGAATGTGGTGTGTGGAATGTGGTGTGTGTGTGTGTGGAATGTTTGTGGAATGTGGTGTGTGGAATGTGTGTAGAATGTAGTGTGTGGAGTGTGGAATGTGCGTGGAATGTGCGTGGAATGTTTGTGGAATGTGCGTGGAATGTGTGTGGAATGTGCGTGGAATGTGCGTGAAATGTGTGTGGAATGTGTAAGGAATGTGTGTGGAATGTGTGTGGAATGTGTGTGGAATGTGCATGGAATGTGTGTGGAATGTGCATGGAATGTGTGTGGAATGTGCGTGGAAAGTGCATGGAATGTGTGTGGAATGTGTGTGGAATGTGATGTGTGGAATGTGGTGTGTCCAATGTGTGTGGGATGTGTGTGGAATGTGGTGTGTGGAATGTGTGTGGAATGTGTGTGGAATGTGTGTGGAATGTGGTGTGTGGAATGTGTGTGGAATGTGGAATGTGTGTGGAATGTGGTGTGTGTGGAATGTGGTGTGTGGAATGTGGTGTGTGGAATGTGGTGTGTGTGTGGAATGTTTGTGGAATGTGGTGTGTGGAATGTGTGTAGAATGTGGTGTGTGGAATGTGGAATGTGTGTGGATTGTGGTGTGTGGAATGTGGTGTGTGGAATGTGTGTGGAATGTGGTGTGGAATGTGGTGTGTGGAATGTGGGTGGAATGTGGTATGTGGAATGTGGTGTGTGGAATGTGTGTGGAATGTGGTGTGTGTGGAATGTGGTGTGTGTGGAATGTGGTGTGTGGAATGTGTGTGGAATGTTGTGTGTGGAATGTGGTGTGTGGAATGTGTGAAATGTGGTGTGTGTGGAATGTGGTGTGTGGAAAGTGGTGTGTGTGATGTGTGTGGAATGTGTGTGGAATGTGGTGTGTGAAATGTGTGTGGAATGTGGTGTGTGGAATGTGGTGTGTGGAATGGGGTGTGTGGAATGGGGTGTGTGGAATGGGGTGTGTGGAATGTGTATGGAATGTGAGGAAATGTGGAGTTAGTGTGGAATGTGGAGTGTGTGTGTGTGTGTGGAATGTGTGTGGAATGTGGTGTGTGGAATGTGTGTGGAATGTGGTGTGTGGAATGTGGTGTGGAATGTGTGTGGAATGTGTGTGGAATGTGGTGTGTGGAATGGGGTGTGTGGAATGGGGTGTGTGGAATGGGGTGTTTGGAATGGGGTGTGTGGACTGTGTGTGGACTGTGTGTGGAATGTGTGTGGAATGTGGTGTGTGGAATGTGGTGTGTGGAATGGGGTGTGTGGAATGTGTGTGGAATTTGGAATGTGTGGAATGTGGAGTGTGTATGTGGAATGTGGAGTGTGTGTGTGTGGAATGAGGAATGTGTGTGGAATGTGGTGTGTGGAATGTGTGTGGAATGTGGTGTGGAATGTGTGTGGAATGTGTGTGGAATGGGGTGTGTGGAATGGGGTGTGTGCAATGGGGTGTGTGGAATGTGTGTGGAATGTGGTGTGTGGAATGTGATGTGTGGAATGTGGTGTGTGGAATGTGGTGTGTGGAATGTGGTGTGTGGAATGTGTGTGGAATGTGGTGTGTGGAATGTGTATGGAATGTGTGTGGAATTTGCCTCTAATATGCATGGAATGTGTGTGGAATGTGCACGGAATGTGTGTGGAATGTGCATGGAATGTGCGTGAAATGTGTGTGGAAAGTGGTGTGTGGAATGTGTGTGGGATGTGTGTGGAATGTGGTGTGTGTGGAATGTGGTGTGTGGAATGTGTTTGGAATGTGTTGTGTGGAATGTGGTGTGTGGAGTGTGTGTGGAATGTGGTGTGTGTGGAATGTGGTGTGTGTGGAATGTGGTGTGTGTGGAATGTGGTGTGTGGAATGTGGTGTGTGGAATGTGTGTGGAATGTGGTGTGTGGCATGTGTGTGGAATGTGTGTGGAATGTGTATGGAATGTGTGTGGAATGTGCATGGAATGTGCGTGGAATGTGTGTGGAATGTGCATGGAATGTGTGTGGAATGTGCGTGGAATGTGTGTGAAATGTGTGTGGAATGTGTGTGGAATGTGTGTGGAATGTGTGTGGAATGTGCATGGAATGTGTGTGGAATGTGCAAGGAATGTGTGTGGAATGTGCGTGGAATGTGCGTGGAATGTGTGTGGAATGTGTGTGGAATGTGGTGTGTGGAATGTGGTGTGTGGAATGTGTGTGGGATGTGTGTGGGATGTGTGTGGAATGTGGTGTGTGTGGAATGTGGTGTGTGGAATGTGTGTGGAATGTGTGTGGCATTTGGTGTGTGGAATGTGTGTGGAATGTGTGTGGAATGTGGTGTGTGTGGAATGTGGTGTGTGTGGAATGTGGTGTGTGGAATGTGGTGTGTGGAATGTCTTGTGTGTGTGTGGAATGTTTGTGGGATGTGGTGTGTGGAATGTGTGTAGAATGTGGTGTGTGGAGTGTGGATTGTGCATGGAATGTGCTTGGAATGTGTGTGGAATGTGCATGGAATGTGTGTGGAATGTGCGTGGAATGTGCATGAAATGTGTGTGGAATGTGTGTGGAATGTGTAAGGAATGTGTGTGGAATGTGTGTGGAATGTGTGTGGAATGTGCATGGAATGTGTGTGGAATGTGTGTGGAATGTGCGTGGGACGTGCATGGAATATGTGTGGCATGTGCGTGGAATGTGATGTGTGGAATGTGGTGTGTGGAATGTGTGTGGGATGTATGTGGAATGTGGTGTGTGGAATGTGTGTGGAATGTGGTGTGTGGAATGTGTGTGGAATGTGGAATGTGTGTGGACTGTGGTGTGTGTGGAATGTGGTGTGTGGAATGTGGTGTGTGGAATGTGGTGTGTGGAATGTGGTGTGTGTATGTGGAAGGTTTGTGGAATGTGGTGTGTGGAATGTGTGTAGAATGTGGTGTGTGGAATGTGGAATGTGTGTGGAATGTGGTGTGTGGAATGTTGTGTGTGGAATGTGTGTGGAATGTGGTGTGGAATGTGGTGTGTGGAATGTGTGTGGAATGTGGTGTGTGGAATGTGTGTGGAATGTGCTGTGTGTGTGGAATGTGGTGTGTGGAATGTTGTGTGTGGATTGTGGTGTGTGGAATGTGTGAAATGTGGTGTGTGTGGAATGTGGTGTGTGTGGGATGTGGTGTGTGGAATGTGGTGTGTGTGGTGTGTGTGGAATGTGTGTGGAATGTGGTGTGTGGAATGTGTGTGGAATGTGGTGTGTGGAATGTGGTGTGTGGAATGGGGTGTGTGGAATGGGGTGTGTGGAATGGGGTGTGTGGAATGGGGTGTGTGGAATGGGGTGTGTGGAATGTGTGTGGAATGTGGAATGTGAGGAAATGTGGAGTGTGTGTGGAATGTGGAGTGTGTGTGTGTGGAATGTGGAATGTGTGTGGAATGTGGTGTGTGGAATGTGTGTGGAATGTGGTGTGTGGAATGTGGTGTGGAATGTGTGTGGAATGTGTGTGGAATGTGTGTGAAATGTGGTGTGTGGAATGGGGTGTGTGGAATGGGGTGTGTGGAATGGGGTGTTTGGAATGGGGTGTGTGGACTGTGTGTGGAATGTGTGTGGAATGTGTGTGGAATGTGGTGTGTGGAATGTGGTGTGTGGCATGTGTGTGGAATTTGGAATGTGTGGAATGTGGAGTGTGTGTGTGGAATGTGGAGTGTGTGTGTGTGGAATGTGGAATGTGTGTGGAATGTGGTGTGTGGAATGTGTATGGAATGTGGTGTGTGGAATGTGGTGTGGAATGTGTGTGGACTGTGTGTGGAATGTGTGTGGAATGGGGTGTGTGGAATGGGGTGTGTGGAATGTGTGTGGAATGTGGTGTGTGGAATGTGTATGGAATGTGTGTGGAATGTGCCTGGAATATGCGTGGAATGTGTGTGGAATGTGCATGGAATGTGTGTGGAATGTGCATGGAATGTGCGTGAAATGTGTGTGGAATGTGGTGTGTGTGGAATGTGGTGTGTGGAATGTGTGTGGAATGTGTTGTGTGGAATGTGGAGTGTGTGTGTGTGGAATGTGGAATGTGTGTGGAATGTGGTGTGTGGAATGTGTATGGAATGTGGTGTGTGGAATGTGGTGTGGAATGTGTGTGGACTGTGTGTGGAATGTGTGTGGAATGGGGTGTGTGGAATGTGGTGTGTGGAATGTGTGTGGAATGTGGTGTGTGGAATGTGTATGGAATGTGTGTGGAATGTGCCTGGAATATGCGTGGAATGTGTGTGGAATGTGCATGGAATGTGTGTGGAATGTGCATGGAATGTGCGTGAAATGTGTGTGGAATGTGGTGTGTGTGGAATGTGGTGTGTGGAATGTGTGTGGAATGTGTTGTGTGGAATGTGGTGTGTGGAGTGTGTGTGGAATGTGTGTGGAATGTGTGTGGAATGTGGTGTGTGTGGAATGTGGTGTGTGTGGAATGTGGTGTGTGGAATTTGGTGTGTGGAATGTGGTGTGTGTGTGTGGAATGTGTGTGGAATGTGGTGTGTGTAATGTGTGTAAAATTTGGTGTGTGGAATGTGGAATGTGTGTGGAATGTGGTGTGTGGAATGTGGTGTGTGGAATGTGGTATGGAATGTGGTGTGTGGAATGTGTGTGGAATGTGGTGTGTGTGGAATGTGTTGTGTGGAATGTGTGTGGAATGTTGTGTGTGGAATGTGGTGTGTGGAATGTGTGAAATGTGGTGCATGTGGAATGTGGTGTGTGGAATGTGGTGTGTGTGGTGTGTGTGGAATGTGTGTGGAATGTGGTTGGTGGAATGTGTGTGGAATGTGGTGTGTGGAATGTGTGTGGAATGTGTGTCGAATGTGTGTGGAATGTGGTGTGTGGAATGTGTGTGGAATGTGGTGTGTGGAATGTGTGTGTGGAATGTATGTGGAATGTGTGTGTAGAATGTGTGTGGAATGTGTGTGGAATGTGGTGTGTGGAATGTGTGTGGAATGCGGTGTGTGGAATGTGTGTGGAAAGTGTTGTGTGGAATGTGTGTGGAATGTGGTGTGTGTGGAATGTGGTGTGTGGAATGTGGTGTGTGTGTGTGGAATGTGTGTGGAATGTGGTGTGTGGAATGTGTGTAGAATGTGGTGTGTGGAATGTGTGTGGAATGTGGAATGTGTGTGGAATGTGGTGTGTGGAATGTGTGTGGAATGTGTGTGGAATGTGGTGTGTGGAATATGGTGTGTGGAATGTGTGTGGAATGTGGTGTGTGGGGCATGTGTGTGGAATGTGTGTGGAATGTGTATGGAATGTGTGTGGAATGTGTATGGAATGTGTGTGGAATGTGCATGGAATGTGCGTGGAATGTGTGTGGAATGTGCATGGAATGTGTGTGGAATGTGCGTGGAATGTGCGTGAAATGTGTGTGGAATGTGTGTGGAATGTGTGTGGAATTTGTGTGGAATGTGTGTGGAATGTGCAAGGAATGTGTGTGGAATGTGCGTGGAATGTGTGTGGAATGTGTGTGGAATGTGGTGTGTGGAATGTGGTGTGTGGAATGTGTGGAATGTGGTGTGTGTGGAATGTGGTGTGTGTGGAATGTGGTGTGTGGAATGTGTGTGGAATGTGTGTGGAATTTGGTGTGTGGAATGTGTGTGGAATGTGTGTGGAATGTGGTGTGTGTGGAATGTGGTGTGTGTGGAATGTGGTGTGTGGAATGTGGTGTGTGTGTGTGGAATGTTTGTGGGATGTGGTGTGTGGAATGTGTGTAGAATGTGGTGTGTGGAGTGTGGATTGTGCATGGAATGTGCGTGGAATGTTTGTGGAATGTGCATGGAATGTGTGTGGAATGTGCATGAAATGTGTGTGGAATGTGTGTGGAATGTGTAAGGAATGTGTGTGGAATGTGTGTGGAATGTGTGTGGAATGTGCATGGAATGTGTGTGGTATGTGTGTGGAATGTGCGTGGAATGTGCATGGAATATGTGTGGAATGTGCGTGGAATGTGATGTGTGGAATGTGGTGTGTGGAATGTGTGTGGGATGTGTGTGGAATGTGGTGTGTGGAATGTGGTGTGTGGAATGTGGTGTGTGGAATGTGTGTGGAATGTGGAATGTGTGTGGAATGTGGTGTGTGTGGAATGTGGTGTGTGTGGAATGTGGTGTGTGGAATGTGGTGTGTGGAATGTGGTGTGTGTGTGTGTGGAAGGTTTGTGGAATGTGGTGTGTGGAATGTGTGTAGAATGTGGTGTGTGGAATGTGGAATGTGTGTGGAATGTGGTGTGTGGAATGTGGTGTTTGGAATGTGTGTGGAATGTGGTGTGTGGAATGTGTGTGGAATGTGGTGTGTGGAATGTGTGTGGAATGTGGTGTGTGGAATGTGTGTGGAATGTGGTGTGTGTGGAATGTGGTGTGTGGAATGTTGTGTGTGGATTGTGGTGTGTGGAATATGTGAAATGTGGTGTGTGTGGAATGTGGTGTGTGTGGAATGTGGTGTGTGGAATGTGGTGTGTGTGGTGTGTGTGGAATGTGGTGTGTGGAATGTGTGTGGAATGTGGTGTGTGGAATGTGGTGTGTGGAATGGGGTGTGTGGAATGGGGTGTGTGGAATGTGTGTGGAATGTGTGTAGAATGTGGTGTGTGGAATGTGTGTGGGATGTGTGTGGAATGTGGTGTGTGTGGAATGTGGTGTGTGGAATGTGTGTGGAATGTGTGTGGAATGTGGTGTGTGGAATGTGTGTGGAATGTGTGTGGAATGTGGTGTGTGTGGAATGTGGTGTGTGTGGTATGTGGTGTGTGGAATGTGGAATGTGTGTGGAATGTGGTGTGTGGAATGTGGTGTGTGGAATGTGTGTAGAATGTGGTGTGTGGAATGTGTGTGGAATGTAGTGTTTGGAATGTGGTGTGTGTAATGTGTGTGGAATGTGGTGTGTGTAATGTGTGTGGAATGTGGTGTGTGGAATGTGTGTGGAATGTGGTGTGTGGAAAGTGTGTGGAATGTGTGTGGAATGTGGTGTGTGTGGAATGTGGTGTGTGGAATGTGTGTGGAATGTTGTATGTGGAATGTGGTATGTGGAATGTGTGAAATGTGGTGTGTGTGTGGAATGTGGTGTGTGGAATGTGGCGTGTGTGGTGTGTGTGGAATGTGTGTGAAATGTGTTGTGTGGAATGTGTGTGGAATGTGGTGTGTGGAATGGGGTGTGTGAAATGGGGTGTGTGGAATGTGTGTGGAATGTGGAATGTGTGGAATGTGGAGTGTGTGTGGAATGTGGAATGTGTGGAATGTGAAGTGTGTGTGTGGAATGTGGAGTGTGTGTGTGTGGAATGTGTAATGTGTGTGGAATGTGGTGTGTATAATGTGTTTGGAATGTGGTGTGTGGAATGTGTGTGGAATGTGTGTGGAATGGGGTGTGTGGAATGGGGTGTGTGGAATGGGGTGTGTGGAATATGCGTGCAATGTGTGTGGAATGTGGTGTGTGGAATGTGGTGTGTGGAATGTGGTGTGTGGAATGTGGTGTAAGGAATGTGTGTGGAATGTGGTGTGTGGCATGTGTGTGGAATGTGTGTGGAATGTGTATGGAATGTGTGTGGAATGTGTGTGGAATGTGCATGGAATGTGTGTGGAATGTGCATGGAATGTGCGTGGAATGTGCGTGGAATGTGCGTGGAATGTGCGTGAAATGTGTGTGGAATGTGTGTGGAATGTGTAAGGAATGTGTGTGGAATGTGTGTGGAATGTGTGTGGAATGTGTGTGGAATGTGCAAGGAATGTGTGTGGAATGTGCGTGGAATGTGCGTGGAATGTGTGTGGAATGTGTGTGGAATGTGGTGTGTGGAATGTGTGTGGGATGTGTGTGGAATGTGGTGTGTGTGGAATGTGGTGTGTGGAATGTGTGTGGAATTTGGTGTGTGGAATGTGTGTGGAATGTGTGTGGAATGTGTTGTGTGTGGAATGTGTTGTGTGTGGAATGTGGTGTATGGAATGTGGTGTGTGGAATGTGGTGTGTGTGTGTGGAATGTTTGTGGAATGTGGTGTGTGGAATGTGTGTAGAATGTAGTGTGTGGAGTGTGGAATGTGCGTGGAATGTGCGTGGAATGTTTGTGGAATGTGCGTGGAATGTGTGTGGAATGTGCGTGGAATGTGCGTGAAATGTGTGTGGAATGTGTGTGGAATGTGTAAGGAATGTGTGTGGAATGTGTCTGGAATGTGTGTGGAATGTGTGTGGAATGTGCATGGAATGTGTGTGGAATGTGCATGGAATGTGTGTGGAATGTGCGTGGAAAGTGCATGGAATATGTGTGGAATGTGTGTGGAATGTGATGTGTGGAATGTGGTGTGTCGAATGTGTGTGGGATGTGTGTGGAATGTGGTGTGTGGAATGTGTGTGGAATGTGTGTGGAATGTGGTGTGTGGAATGTGTGTGGAATGTGGAATGTGTGTGGAATGTGGTGTGTGTGGAATGTGGTGTGTGGAATGTGGTGTGTGGAATGTGGTGTGTATGTGGAATGTTTGTGGAATGTGGTGTGTGGAATGTGTGTAGAATGTGGTGTGTGGAATGTGGAATGTGTGTGGATTGTGGTGTGTGGAATGTGGTGTGTGGAATGTGTGTGGAATGTGCTGTGGAATGTGGTGTGTGGAATGTGGGAGGAATGTGGTGTGTGGAATGTGTGTGGAATGTGGTGTGTGGAATGTGTGTGGAATGTGGTGTGTGTGGAATGTGGTGTGTGTGGAATGTGGTGTGTGGAATGTGTGTGGAATGCTGTGTGTGGAATGTGGTGTGTGGAATGTGTGAAATGTGGTGTGTGTGGAATGTGGTGTGTGGAATGTGGTGTGTGTGATGTGTGTGGAATGTGTGTGGAATGTGGTGTGTGAAATGTGTGTGGAATGTGGTGTGTGGAATGTGGTGTGTGGAATGGGGTGTGTGGAATGGGGTGTGTGGAATGGGGGGTGTGGAATGTGTATGGAATGTGAGGAAATGTGGAGTTAGTGTGGAATGTGGAGTGTGTGTGTGTGTGGAATGTGGTGTGTGGAATGTGTGTGGAATGTGGTGTGTGGAATGTGGTGTGGAATGTGTGTGGAATGTGTGTGAAATGTGGTGTGTGGAATGTGGTGTGTGGAATGGGGTGTGTGGAATGGGGTGTTTGGAATGGGGTGTGTGGACTGTGTGTGGAATGTGTGTGGAATGTGTGTGGAATATGTGTGGAATGTGGTGTGTGGAATGGGGTGTGTGGAATGTGTGTGGAATTTGGAATGTGTGGAATGTGGAGTGTGTATGTGGAATGTGGAGTGTGTGTGTGTGGAATGAGGAATGTGTGTAGAATGTGGTGTGTGGAATGTGTGTGGAATGTGGTGTGGAATGTGTGTGGAATGTGTGTGGAATGGGGTGTGTGGAATGGGGTGTGTGCAATGGGGTGTGTGGAATGTGTGTGGAATGTGGTGTGTGGAATGTGATGTGTGGAATGTGGTGTGTGGAATGTGGTGTGTGGAATGTGGTGTGTGGAATGTGTGTGGAATGTGGTGTGTGGAATGTGTATGGAATGTGTGTGGAATTTGCCTCTAATATGCATGGAATGTGTGTGGAATGTGCACGGAATGTGTGTGGAATGTGCATGGAATGTGCGTGAAATGTGTGTGGAAAGTGGTGTGTGGAATGTGTGTGGGATGTGTGTGGAATGTGGTGTGTGTGGAATGTGGTGTGTGGAATGTGTTTGGAATGTGTTGTGTGGAATGTGGTGTGTGGAGTGTGTGTGGAATGTGGTGTATGTGGAATGTGGTGTGTGTGGAATGTGGTGTGTGTGGAATGTGGTGTGTGGAATGTGGTGTGTGGAATGTGTGTGGAATGTGGTGTGTGGCATGTGTGTGGAATGTGTGTGGAATGTGTATGGAATGTGTGTGGAATGTGCATGGAATGTGCGTGGAATGTGTGTGGAATGTGCATGGAATGTGTGTGGAATGTGCGTGGAATGTGTGTGAAATGTGTGTGGAATGTGTGTGGAATGTGTGTGGAATGTGTGTGGAATGTGCATGGAATGTGTGTGGAATGTGCAAGGAATGTGTGTGGAATGTAAATGTAATGTAAATGTACAGGAATTTATATAGCGCAAATCACCAAGCGGTTTCTAAGCGCTTGCTTAGGGAACCCGTCCTGGTATTCCCCAGTGAGATAACCCCGGCAGGGTATCCACAAGGTGAAAGCCAGGCATCCCACCGCGAGGGGCCGTTGTGGAGATTAAGCAAGCTATTGCCCAGAGTCGCAGAGTGTGAACCCGTAAATCGAGTAGGCACCGGAGCGAGAATTGTCGAGTCCATGGACATTTTAGGACTCAAGACCCCGCCGAGCCGGGAATTGAACCCTGGTCCCGGGCTGACCTCTGCTTCCAGGTCTGCCTCCTCTAACCAGTGAGCCACACTTCTCCACACAATGTGCGTGGAATGTGCGTGGAATGTGTGTGGAATGTGTGTGGAATGTGGTGTGTGGAATGTGGTGTGTGGAATGTGTGTGGGATGTGTGTGGGATGTGTGTGGAATGTGGTGTGTGTGGAATGTGGTGTGTGGAATGTGTGTGGAATGTGTGTGGCATTTGGTGTGTGGAATGTGTGTGGAATGTGTGTGGAATGTGGTGTGTGTGGAATGTGGTGTGTGTGGAATGTGGTGTGTGGAATGTGGTGTGTGGAATGTCTTGTGTGTGTGTGGAATGTTTGTGGGATGTGGTGTGTGGAATGTGTGTAGAATGTGGTGTGTGGAGTGTGGATTGTGCATGGAATGTGCTTGGAATGTGTGTGGAATGTGCATGGAATGTGTGTGGAATGTGCGTGGAATGTGCATGAAATGTGTGTGGAATGTGTGTGGAATGTGTAAGGAATGTGTGTGGAATGTGTGTGGAATGTGTGTGGAATGTGCATGGAATGTGTGTGGAATGTGTGTGGAATGTGCATGGAATGTGCATGGAATATGTGTGGCATGTGCGTGGAATGTGATGTGTGGAATGTGGTGTGTGGAATGTGTGTGGGATGTATGTGGAATGTGGTGTGTGGAATGTGTGTGGAATGTGGTGTGTGGAATGTGTGTGGAATGTGTGTGGAATGTGGAATGTGTGTGGACTGTGGTGTGTGTGGAATGTGGTGTGTGGAATGTGGTGTGTGGAATGTGGTGTGTGGAATGTGGTGTGTGTATGTGGAAGGTTTGTGGAATGTGGTGTGTGGAATGTGTGTAGAATGTGGTGTGTGGAATGTGGTGTGTGGAATGTGTGTGGAATGTGGTGTGGAATGTGGTGTGTGGAATGTGTGTGGAATGTGGTGTGTGGAATGTGTGTGGAATGTGGTGTGTGTGGAATGTGGTGTGTGGAATGTTGTGTGTGGATTGTGGTGTGTGGAATGTGTGAAATGTGGTGTGTGTAGAATGTGGTGTGTGTGGGATGTGGTGTGTGGAATGTGGTGTGTGTGGTGTGTGTGGAATGTGTGTGGAATGTGGTGTGTGGAATGTGTGTGGAATGTGGTGTGTGGAATGTGGTGTGTGGAATGGGGTGTGTGGAATGGGGTGTGTGGAATGGGGTGTGTGGAATGGGGTGTGTGGAATGGGGTGTGTGGAATGTGTGTGGAATGTGGAATGTGAGGAAATGTTGAGTGTGTGTGGAATGTGGAGTGTGTGTGTGTGTGGAATGTGGAATGTGTGTGGAATGTGGTGTGTGGAATGTGTGTGGAATGTGGTGTGTGGAATGTGGTGTGGAATGTGTGTGGAATGTGTGTGGAATGTGGTGTGTGGAATGTGGTGTGTGGAATGGGGTGTGTGGAATGGGGTGTTTGGAATGGGGTGTGTGGACTGTGTGTGGAATGTGTGTGGAATGTGTGTGGAATGTGTGTGGAATGTGGTGTGTGGAACTTGGTGTGTGGCATGTGTGTGGAATTTGGAATGTGTGGAATGTGGAGTGTGTGTGTGGAATGTGGAATGTGTGTGGAATGTGGTGTGTGGAATGTGTATGGAATGTGGTGTATGGAATGTGGTGTGGAATATGTGTGGACTGTGTGTGGAATGTGTGTGGAATGGGGTGTGTGGAATGGGGGGTGTGGAATGGGGTGTGTGGAATGTGGTGTGTGGAATGTGTGTGGAATGTGGTGTGTGGAATGTGTATGGAATGTGTGTGGAATGTGCCTGGAATATGCGTGGAATGTGTGTGGAATGTGCATGGAATGTGTGTGGAATGTGCATGGAATGTGCGTGAAATGTGTGTGGAATGTGGTGTGTGTGGAATGTGGTGTGTGGAATGTGTGTGGAATGTGTTGTGTGGAATGTGGTGTGTGGAGTGTGTGTGGAATGTGTGTGGAATGTGTGTGGAATGTGGTGTGTGTGGAATGTGGTGTGTGTGGAATGTGGTGTGTGGAATTTGGTGTGTGGAATGTGGTGTGTGTGTTTGGAATGTGTGTGGAATGTGGTGTGTGTAATGTGTGTAAAATTTGGTGTGTGGAATGTGGAATGTGTGTGGAATGTGGTGTGTGGAATGTGGTGTGTGGAATGTGGTGTGGAATGTGGTGTGTGGAATGTGTGTGGAATGTGGTGTGTGTGGAATGTGTTGTGTGGAATGTGTGTGGAATGTTGTGTGTGGAATGTGGTGTGTGGAATGTGTGAAATGTGGTGCGTGTGGAATGTGGTGTGTGGAATGTGGTGTGTGTGGTGTGTGTGGAATGTGTGTGGAATGTGGTTTGTGGAATGTGTGTGGAATGTGGTGTGTGGAATGTGTGTGGAATGTGTGTCGAATGTGTGTGGATGTGGTGTGTGGAATGTGTGTGGAATGTGGTGTGTGGAATGTGTGTGTGAATGTATGTGGAATGTGTGTGTAGAATGTGTGTGGAATGTGTGTGGATTGTGGTGTGTGGAATGTGTGTGGAATGTGGTGTGTGGAATGTGTGTGGAAAGTGTTGTGTGGAATGTGTGTGGAATGTGGTGTGTGTGGAATGTGGTGTGTGGAATGTGGTGTGTGTGTGTGGAATGTGTGTGGAATGTGGTGTGTGGAATGTGTGTAGAATGTGGTGTGTGGATGTGTGTGGAATGTGGAATTTGTGTGGAATGTGGTGTGTGGAATGTGTGTGGAATGTGTGTGGAATGTGGTGTGTGGAATATGGTGTGTGGAATGTGTGTGGAATGTGGTGTGGGGCATGTGGTTGTGTGGAATGTGTGTGGAATGTTGTGTGTGGAATGTGGTGTGTGGAATGTGTGAAATGTGGTGCGTGTGGAATGTGGTGTGTGGAATGTGGTGTGTGTGGTGTGTGTGGAATGTGTGTGGAATGTGTTTGTGGAATGTGTGTGGAATGTGGGTGTGAATGTGTGTGGAATGTGTGTCGAATGTGTGTGTGAATGTGGTGTGTGGAATGTGTGTGGAATGTGGTGTGTGGATGTGTGTGTGGAATGTATGTGGAATGTGTGTGTAGAATGTGTGTGGAATGTGTGTGGAATGTGGTGTGTGGAATGTGTGTGGAATGTGGTGTGTGGAATGTGTGTGGAAAGTGTGTGTGGAATGTGTGTGGAATGTGGTGTGTGTGGAATGTGGTGTGTGGAATGTGGTGTGTGTGTGTGGAATGTGTGTGGAATGTGGTGTGTGGAATGTGTGTAGAATGTGGTGTGTGGAATGTGTGTGGAATGTGGAATTGTGGAATGTGTGTGGAATGTGGTGTGTGGAATGTGTGTGGAATGTGTGTGGAATGTGGTGTGTGGAATATGGTGTGTGGAATGTGTGTGGAATGTGGTGTGTGGGGCATGTGTGTGGAATGTGTGTGGAATGTGTATGGAATGTGTGTGGAATGTGTATGGAATGTGTGTGGAATGTGCATGGAATGTGCGTGGAATGTGTGTGGAATGTGCATGGAATGTGTGTGGAATGTGCGTGGAATGTGCGTGAAATGTGTGTGGAATGTGTGTGGAATGTGTGTGGAATTTGTGTGGAATGTGTGTGGAATGTGCAAGGAATGTGTGTGGAATGTGCGTGGAATGTGCGTGGAATGTGTGTGGAATGTGGTGTGTGGAATGTGGTGTGTGGAATGTGTGTGGGATGTGTGTGGAATGTGGTGTGTGTGGAATGTGGTGTGTGGAATGTGTGTGGAATGTGTGTGGAATTTGGTGTGTGGAATGTGTGTGGAATGTGTGTGGAATGTGGTGTGTGTGGAATGTGGTGTGTGTGGAATGTGGTGTGTGGAATGTGGTGTGTGTGTGTGGAATGTTTGTGGGATGTGGTGTGTGGAATATGTGTAGAATGTGGTGTGTGGAGTGTGGATTGTGCATGGAATGTGCGTGGAATGTGTGTGGAATGTGCATGGAATGTGTGTGGAATGTGCGTGGAATGTGCATGAAATGTGTGTGGAATGTGTGTGGAATGTGTAAGGAATGTGTGTGGAATGTGTGTGGAATGTGTGTGGAATGTGCATGGAATGTGTGTGGAATGTGTGTGGAATGTGCGTGGAATGTGCATGGAATATGTGTGGAATGTGCGTGGAATGTGATGTGTGGAATGTGGTGTGTGGAATGTGTGTGGGATGTGTGTGGAATGTGGTGTGTGGAATGTGGTGTGTGGAATGTGGTGTGTGGAATGTGTGTGTGGAATGTGTGTGGAATGTGGAATGTGTGTGGAATGTGGTGTGTGTGGAATGTGGTGTGTGTGGAATGTGGTGTGTGGAATGTGTGTGGAATGTGGTGTGTGGAATGTGGTGTGGAATGTGTGTGGAATGTGTGTGGAATGCGTGTGGAATGTGGTGTGTGGAATGGGGTGTGTGGAATGGGGTGTGTGGAATGGGGTGTTTGGAATGGGGTGTGTGGAATGTGTGTGGAATGTGTGTGGAATGTGTGTGGAATGTGTGTGGAATGTGGTGTGTGGAATGTGGTGTGTGGCATGTGTGTGGAATTTGGAATGTGTGGAATGTGGAGTGTGTGTGTGGAATGTGGAATGTGTGTGGAATGTGGTGTGTGGAATGTGTATGGAATGTGGTGTGTGGAATGTGGTGTGGAATGTGTGTGGACTGTGTGTGGAATGTGTGTGGAATGGGGTGTGTGAAATGGGGGGTGTGGAATGGGGTGTGTGGAATGTGGTGTGTGGAATGTGTGTGGAATGTGGTGTGTGGAATGTGTATGGAATGTGTGTGGAATGTGCCTGGAATATGCGTGGAATGTGTGTGGAATGTGCATGGAATGTGTGTGGAATGTGCATGGAATGTGCGTGAAATGTGTGTGGAATGTGGTGTGTGTGGAATGTGGTGTGTGGAATGTGTGTGGAATGTGTTGTGTGGAATGTGGTGTGTGGAGTGTGTGTGGAATGTGTGTGGAATGTGTGTGGAATGTGGTATGTGTGGAATGTGGTGTGTGTGGAAACAGGGTGTGTGGAATTTGGTGTGTGGAATGTGGTGTGTGTGTGTGGAATGTGTGTGGAATGTGGTGTGTGTAATGTGTGTAAAATTTGGTGTGTGGAATGTGGAATGTGTGTGGAATGTGGTGTGTGGAATGTGGTGTGTGGAATGTGGTGTGGAATGTGGTGTGTGGAATGTGTGTGGAATGTGGTGTGTGTGGAATGTGTTGTGTGGAATGTGTGTGGAATGTTGTGTGTGGAATGTGGTGTGTGGAATGTGTGAAATGTGGTGCGTGTGGAATGTGTTGTGTGGAATGTGGTGTGTGTGGTGTGTGTGGAATGTGTGTGGAATGTGGTTTGTGGAATGTGTGTGGAATGTGGTGTGTGGAATGTGTGTGGAATGTGTGTCGAATGTGTGTGGAATGTGGTGTGTGGAATGTGTGTGGAATGTGGTGTGTGGAATGTGTGTGTGGAATGTATGTGGAATGTGTGTGTAGAATGTGTGTGGAATGTGTGTGGAATGTGGTGTGTGGAATGTGTGTGGAATGTGGTGTGTGGAATGTGTGTGGAAAGTGTTGTGTGGGATGTGTGTGGAATGTGGTGTGTGTGGAATGTGGTGTGTGGAATGTGGTGTGTGTGTGTGGAATGTGTGTGGAATGTGGTGTGGGGAATGTGTGTAGAATGTGGTGTGTGGAATGTGTGTGGAATGTGGAATGTGTGTGGAATGTGGTGTGTGGAATGTGTGTGGAATGTGTGTGGAATGTGGTGTGTGGAATATGGTGTGTGGAATGTGTGTGGAATGTGGTGTGTGGGGCATGTGTTGTGTGGAATGTGTGTGGAATGTTGTGTGTGGAATGTGGTGTGTGGAATGTGTGAAATGTGGTGCGTGTGGAATGTGGTGTGTGGAATGTGGTGTGTGTGGTGTGTGTGGAATGTGGTTTGTGGAATGTGTGTGGAATGTGGTGTGTGGAATGTGTGTGGAATGTGTGTCGAATGTGTGTGGAATGTGGTGTGTGGAATGTGTGTGGAATGTGGTGTGTGGAATGTGTGTGTGGAATGTATGTGGAATGTGTGTGTAGAATGTGTGTGGAATGTGTGTGGAATGTGGTGTGTGGAATGTGTGTGGAATGTGGTGTGTGGAATGTGTGTGGAAAGTGTTGTGTGGAATGTGTGTGGAATGTGGTGTGTGTGGAATGTGGTGTGTGGAATGTGGTGTGTGTGTGTGGAATGTGTGTGGAATGTGGTGTGTGGAATGTGTGTAGAATGTGGTGTGTGGAATGTGTGTGGAATGTGTGTGGAATGTGGTGTGTGGAATGTGTGTGGAATGTGTGTGGAATGTGGTGTGTGGAATATGGTGTGTGGAATGTGTGTGGAATGTGGTGTGTGGGGCATGTGTGTGGAATGTGTGTGGAATGTGTATGGAATGTGTGTGGAATGTGTATGGAATGTGTATGGAATGTGCATGGAATGTGCGTGGAATGTGTGTGGAATGTGCATGGAATGTGTGTGGAATGTGCGTGGAATGTGCGTGAAATGTGTGTGGAATGTGTGTGGAATGTGTGTGGAATTTGTGTGGAATGTGTGTGGAATGTGCAAGGAATGTGTGTGGAATGTGCGTGGAATGTGCGTGGAATGTGTGTGGAATGTGTGTGGAATGTGGTGTGTGGAATGTGGTGTGTGGAATGTGTGTGGGATGTGTGTGGAATGTGGTGTGTGTGGAATGTGGTGTGTGGAATGTGTGTAATGTGTGTGGAATTTGGTGTGTGGAATGTGTGTGGAATGTGTGTGGAATGTGGTGTGTGTGGAATGTGGTGTGTGTGGAATGTGGTGTGTGGAATGTGGTGTGTGTGTGTGGAATGTTTGTGGGATGTGGTGTGTGGAATGTGTGTAGAATGTGGTGTGTGGAGTGTGGATTGTGCATGGAATGTGCGTGGAATGTGTGTGGAATGTGCATGGAATGTGTGTGGAATGTGCGTGGAATGTGCATGAAATGTGTGTGGAATGTGTGTGGAATATGTAAGGAATGTGTGTGGAATGTGTGTGGAATGTGTGTGGAATGTGCATGGAATGTGTGTGGAATGTGCGTGGAATGTGCATGGAATATGTGTGGAATGTGCGTGGAATGTGATGTGTGGAATGTGGTGTGTGGAATGTGTTTGGTATGTGTGTGGAATGTGGTGTGTGGAATGTGGTGTGTGGAATGTGGTGTGTGGAATGTGTGTGGAATGTGGAATGTGTGTGGAATGTGGTGTGTGTGGAATGTGGTGTGTGTGGAATGTGGTGTGTGGAATGTGGTGTGTGGAATGTGGTGTGTGTGTGTGGAAGGTTTGTGGAATGTGGTGTGTGGAATGTGTGTAGAATGTGGTGTGTGGAATGTGGAATGTGTGTGGAATGTGGTGTGTGGAATGTGGTGTTTGGAATGTGTGTGGAATGTGGTGTGTGGAATGTGTGTGGAATGTGGTGTGTGGAATGTGTGTGGAATGTGGTGTGTGGAATGTGTGTGGAATGTGGTGTGTGTGGAATGTGGTGTGTGGAATGTTGTGTGTGGATTGTGGTGTGTGGAATGTGTGAAATGTGGTGTGTGTGGAATGTGGTGTGTGTGGAATGTGGTGTGTGGAATGTGTGTGGAATGTGTGTGGAATGTGTGTGGAATGTGGTGTGTGGAATGTGTGTGGAATGTGGTTTGTGGAATGTGTGTGGAATGTGGTGTGTGGAATGTGTGTGGAATGTGTGTGGAATGTGTGTGGAATGTGGTGTGTGGAATGTGTGTGGAATGTGGTGTGTGGAATGTGTGTGTGGAATGTATGTGGAATGTGTGTGTAGAATGTGTGTGGAATGTGTGTGGAATGTGGTGTGTGGAATGTGTGTGGAATGTGGTGTGTGGAATGTGTGTGGAAAGTGTTGTGTGGAATGTGTGTGGAATGTGGTGTGTGTGGAATGTGGTGTGTGGAATGTGGTGTGTGTGTGTGGAATGTGTGTGGAATGTGGTGTGTGGAATGTGTGTAGAATGTGGTGTGTGGAATGTGTGTGGAATGTGGAATGTGTGTGGAATGTGGTGTGTGGAATGTGTGTGGAATGTGTGTGGAATGTGGTGTGTGGAATATGGTGTGTGGAATGTGTGTGGAATGTGGTGTGTGGGGCATGTGTGTGGAATGTGTGTGGAATGTGTATGGAATGTGTGTGGAATGTGTATGGAATGTGTGTGGAATGTGCATGGAATGTGTGTGGAATGTGTGTGGAATGTGCGTGGAATGTGCATGGAATATGTGTGGAATGTGCGTGGAATGTGATGTGTGGAATGTGGTGTGTGGAATGTGTTTGGTATGTGTGTGGAATGTGGTGTGTGGAATGTGGTGTGTGGAATGTGGTGTGTGGAATGTGTGTGGAATGTGGAATGTGTGTGGAATGTGGTGTGTGTGGAATGTGGTGTGTGTGGAATGTGGTGTGTGGAATGTGGTGTGTGGAATGTGGTGTGTGTGTGTGGAAGGTTTGTGGAATGTGGTGTGTGGAATGTGTGTAGAATGTGGTGTGTGGAATGTGGAATGTGTGTGGAATGTGGTGTTTGGAATGTGTGTGGAATGTGGTGTGTGGAATGTGTGTGGAATGTGGTGTGTGGAATGTGTGTGGAATGTGGTGTGTGGAATGTGTGTGGAATGTGGTGTGTGTGGAATGTGGTGTGTGGAATGTTGTGTGTGGATTGTGGTGTGTGGAATGTGTGAAATGTGGTGTGTGTGGAATGTGGTGTGTGTGGAATGTGGTGTGTGGAATGTGTGTGGAATGTGTGTGGAATGTGTGTGGAATGTGGTGTGTGGAATGTGTGTGGAATGTGGTTTGTGGAATGTGTGTGGAATGTGGTGTGTGGAATGTGTGTGGAATGTGTGTGGAATGTGGTGTGTGGAATGTGTGTGGAATGTGGTGTGTGGAATGTGTGTGTGGAATGTATGTGGAATGTGTGTGTAGAATGTGTGTGGAATGTGTGTGGAATGTGGTGTGTGGAATGTGTGTGGAATGTGGTGTGTGGAATGTGTGTGGAAAGTGTTGTGTGGAATGTGTGTGGAATGTGGTGTGTGTGGAATGTGGTGTGTGGAATGTGGTGTGTGTGTGTGGAATGTGTGTGGAATGTGGTGTGTGGAATGTGTGTAGAATGTGGTGTGTGGAATGTGTGTGGAATGTGGAATGTGTGTGGAATGTGGTGTGTGGAATGTGTGTGGAATGTGTGTGGAATGTGGTGTGTGGAATATGGTGTGTGGAATATGTGTGGAATGTGGTGTGTGGGGCATGTGTGTGGAATGTGTGTGGAATGAGTATGGAATGTGTGTGGAATGTGTATGGAATGTGTGTGGAATGTGCATGGAATGTGCGTGGAATGTGTGTGGAATGTGCATGGAATGTGTGTGGAATGTGTGTGGAATGTGCGTGAAATGTGTGTGGAATGTGTGTGGAATGTGTGTGGAATTTGTGTGGAATGTGTGTGGAATGTGCAAGGAATGTGTGTGGAATGTGCGTGGAATGTGCGTGGAATGTGTGTGGAATGTGTGTGGAATGTGGTGTGTGGAATGTGGTGTGTGGAATGTGTGTGGGATGTGTGTGGAATGTGGTGTGTGTGGAATGTGGTGTGTGGAATGTGTGTGGAATGTGTGTGGAATTTGGTGTGTGGAATGTGTGTGGAATGTGTGTGGAATGTGGTGTGTGTGGAATGTGGTGTGTGTGGAATGTGGTGTGTGGAATGTGGTGTGTGTGTGTGGAATGTTTGTGGGATGTGGTGTGTGGAATGTGTGTAGAATGTGGTGTGTGGAGTGTGGATTGTGCATGGAATGTGCGTGGAATGTGTGTGGAATGTGCATGGAATGTGTGTGGAATGTGCGTGGAATGTGCATGAAATTTGTGTGGAATGTGTGTGGAATGTGTAAGGAATGTGTGTGGAATGTGTGTGGAATGTGTGTGGATTGTGCATGGAATGTGTGTGGAATGTGTGTGGAATGTGCGTGGAATGTGCATGGAATATGTGTGGAATGTGCGTGGAATGTGATGTGTGGAATGTGGTGTGTGGAATGTGTGTGGGATGTGTGTGGAATGTGGTGTATGGAATGTGTGTGGAATGTGGTGTGTGGAATGTGGTGTGTGGAATGTGTGTGGAATGTGGAATGTGTGTGGAATGTGGTGTGTGTGGAATGTGGTGTGTGTGGAATGTGGTGTGTGGAATGTGGTGTGTGGAATGTGGTGTGTGTGTGTGGAAGGTTTGTGGAATGTGGTGTGTGGAATGTGTGTAGAATGTGGTGTGTGGAATGTGGAATGTGTGTGGAATGTGGTGTGTGGAATATGGTGTTTGGAATGTGTGTGGAATGTGGTGTGTGGAATGTGTGTGGAATGTGGTGTGTGGAATGTGTGTGGAATGTGGTGTGTGGAATGTGTGTGGAATGTGGTGTGTGTGGAATGTGGTGTGTGGAATGTTGTGTGTGGATTGTGGTGTGTGGAATGTGTGAAATGTGGTGTGTGTGGAATGTGGTGTGTGTGGAATGTGGTGTGTGGAATGTGGTGTGTGTGGTGTGTGTGGAATGTGTATGGAATGTGGTGTGTGGAATGTGGTGTGTGGAATGTGGTGTGTGGAATGGGGTGTGTGGAATGGGGTGTGTGGAATGGGGTGTGTGGAATGGGGTGTGTGGAATGGGGTGTGTGGAATGTGGAATGTGAGGAAATGTGGAGTGTGTGTGGAATGTGGAGTGTGTGTGTGTGTGGAATGTGGAATGTGTGTGGAATGTGGTGTGTGGAATGTGTGTGGAATGTGGTGTGTGGAATGTGGTGTGGAATGTGTGTGGAATGTGTGTGGAATGTGGTGTGTGGAATGGGGTGTGTGGAATGGGGTGTGTGGAATGGGGTGTTTGGAATGGGGTGTGTGGAATGTGTGTGGAATGTGTGTGGAATGTGTGTGGAATGTGGTGTGTGGAATGTGGTGTGTGGAATGTGGTGTGTGGAATGTGTGTGGAATTTGGAATGTGTGGAATGTGGAGTGTGTGTGTGGAATGTGGAGTGTGTGTGTGTGGATTGTGGAATGTGTGTGGAATGTGGTGTGTGGAATGTGTATGGAATGTGGTGTGTGGAATGTGGTGTGGAATGTGTGTGGAATGTGTGTGGAATGTGGTGTGTGGAATGGGGTGTGTGGAATGGGGTGTGTGGAATGGGGTGTGTGGAATGTGGTGTGTGGAATGTGTGTGGAATGTGGTGTGTGGAATGTGTATGGAATGTGTGTGGAATGTGCCTGGAATATGCGTGGAATGTGTGTGGAATGTGCATGGAATGTGTGTGGAATGTGCATGGAATGTGCGTGAAATGTGTGTGGAATGTGGTGTGTGTGGAATGTGGTGTGTGGAATGTGTGTGGAATGTGTTGTGTGGAATGTGGTGTGTGGAGTGTGTGTGGAATGTGTGTGGAATGTGGTGTGTGTGGAATGTGGTGTGTGTGGAATGTGGTGTGTGTGGAATGTGGTGTGTGGAATTTGGTGTGTGGAATGTGGTGTGTGTGTGTGGAATGTGTGTGGAATGTGGTGTGTGTAATGTGTGCAGAATGTGGTGTGTGGAATGTGGAATGTGTGTGGAATGTGGTGTGTGGAATGTGGTGTGTGGAATGTGGTGTGGAATGTGGTGTGTGGAATGTGTGTGGAATGTGGTGTGTGTGGAATGTGTTGTGTGGAATGTGTGTGGAATGTTGTGTGTGGAATGTGGTGTGTGGAAGAGGAGCTGTTATTTTTGGTGAGGTGTGGTGCATTTGTCTTGTTTTACTTGGAGCTGAGGCCGCTTCTTCAGGAGCGGCCGCCATTTTGGAATTTGGATTTTGGAGTCTGGCTCCCGGGCCTCAAGAAGTAAGAGCTTTTCTATGAAGCAGGTTAATAAATACAGAGTTTGGAAGCAGACTCAGCATTTTGAAAGAATAATGGTCCTTGGATTATGCTATAATTTGACTCAATTATTAGTTTAATGCTGGATTTTAATGCTTCATTTCTGGAATCTATGTGACGCGCGATTGTAAGGAAATAACTCCAGCTTTCTGCATTTTGCTGCTACTTGCGATATTTGCACAACTTGTTTGTTTTTAAAATCGCCATACTTGCACTACTCGTTTTTTTAAAAAGCTGGAACAGATTGTTTTAATGTAGATGTGACTCCTTAGCTGAATTTAAATAGTTTACTGTGTGCACTTACTGTTGGGCATCTGTTGGGATTCTAGCTGCCCTTCCCCGGTCCACCGCAGGAGTATCCCGTTTGTTGTGGAGGGAAGAGGCACTTCCGGCCGCAGGGGCGGGTGGTGTTTGAGCGGCCTGCCTTCCCCCATAAAAACCGGATGGCGCCTACGACGCGCAGCGGACGCGCGCAGCGGGAGCACCGGCGGCGTGCCGACCGCGACCGGCCGGGGCTAGGGACCAGTATCCTTGCCGGTGTTACTGCAAGAACGCGCTACAGCTCCCAACAGGTCCATGCACTGTGCCCCACATTGGGGGCGAACTGCAAGCACGGTATTTGTCTGGAGAATCGCGGCAAAAACTGTGCTCACTGCTCCTTTGCCGTAAGCCGCCAGCTGATGCCCAGAGATTGGGGTCAGACGCTTAACCTTTCCCTAATTAACTGCCGATCGCTAAGAAAGCACCGGATGGAAATACACGACCATCTGTGTGTGGAATGTGTATGGAATGTGTGTGGAATGTGTATGGAATGTGTGTGGAATGTGCATGGAATGTGCGTGGAATGTGTGTGGAATGTGCATGGAATGTGTGTGGAATGTGCGTGGAATGTGCGTGAAATGTGTGTGGAATGTGTGTGGAATGTGTGTGGAATTTGTGTGGAATGTGTGTGGAATGTGCAAGGAATGTGTGTGGAATGTGCGTGGAATGTGCGTGGAATGTGTGTGGAATGTGTGTGGAATGTGGTGTGTGGAATGTGGTGTGTGGAATGTGTGTGGGATGTGTGTGGAATGTGGTGTGTGTGGAATGTGGTGTGTGGAATGTGTGTGGAATGTGTGTGGAATTTGGTGTGTGGAATGTGTGTGGAATGTGTGTGGAATGTGGTGTGTGTGGAATGTGGTGTGTGTGGAATGTGGTGTGTGGAATGTGGTGTGTGTGTGTGGAATGTTTGTGGGATGTGGTGTGTGGAATGTGTGTAGAATGTGGTGTGTGGAGTGTGGATTGTGCATGGAATGTGCGTGGAATGTGTGTGGAATGTGCATGGAATGTGCGTGGAATGTGCATGAAATGTGTGTGGAATGTGTGTGGAATGTGTAAGGAATGTGTGTGGAATGTGTGTGGAATGTGTGTGGAATGTGCATGGAATGTGTGTGGAATGTGTGTGGAATGTGCGTGGAATGTGCATGGAATATGTGTGGAATGTGCGTGGAATGTGATGTGTGGAATGTGGTGTGTGGAATGTGTGTGGGATGTGTGTGGAATGTGGTGTGTGGAATGTGGTGTGTGGAATGTGGTGTGTGGAATGTGTGTGGAATGTGGAATGTGTGTGGAATGTGGTGTGTGTGGAATGTGGTGTGTGTGGAATGTGGTGTGTGGAATGTGGTGTGTGGAATGTGGTGTGTGTGTGTGGAAGGTTTGTGGAATGTGGTGTGTGGAATGTGTGTAGAATGTGGTGTGTGGAATGTGGAATGTGTGTGGAATGTGGTGTGTGGAATGTGGTGTTTGGAATGTGTGTGGAATGTGGTGTGTGGAATGTGTGTGGAATGTGGTGTGTGGAATGTGTGTGGAATGTGGTGTGTGGAATGTGTGTGGAATGTGGTGTGTGTGGAATGTGGTGTGTGGAATGTTGTGTGTGGATTGTGGTGTGTGGAATGTGTGAAATGTGGTGTGTGTGGAATGTGGTGTGTGTGGAATGTGGTGTGTGGAATGTGTGTGGAATGTGTGTGGAATGTGTGTGGAATGTGGTGTGTGGAATGTGTGTGGAATGTGGTTTGTGGAATGTGTGTGGAATGTGGTGTGTGGAATGTGTGTGGAATGTGTGTGGAATGTGTGTGGAATGTGGTGTGTGGAATGTGTGTGGAATGTGGTGTGTGGAATGTGTGTGTGGAATGTATGTGGAATGTGTGTGTAGAATGTGTGTGGAATGTGTGTGGAATGTGGTGTGTGGAATGTGTGTGGAATGTGGTGTGTGGAATGTGTGTGGAAAGTGTTGTGTGGAATGTGTGTGGAATGTGGTGTGTGTGGAATGTGGTGTGTGGAATGTGGTGTGTGTGTGTGGAATGTGTGTGGAATGTGGTGTGTGGAATGTGTGTAGAATGTGGTGTGTGGAATGTGTGTGGAATGTGGAATGTGTGTGGAATGTGGTGTGTGGAATGTGTGTGGAATGTGTGTGGAATGTGGTGTGTGGAATATGGTGTGTGGAATGTGTGTGGAATGTGGTGTGTGGGGCATGTGTGTGGAATGTGTGTGGAATGTGTATGGAATGTGTGTGGAATGTGTATGGAATGTGTGTGGAATGTGCATGGAATGTGCGTGGAATGTGTGTGGAATGTGCATGGAATGTGTGTGGAATGTGTGTGGAATGTGCGTGAAATGCGTGTGGAATGTGGTGTGTGGAATGTGGTGTGTGTGTGTGTGTGGAATGTGTGTGGAATGTGGTTTGTGGAATGTGTGTGGAATGTGGTGTGTGGAATGTGTGTGGAATGTGTGTCGAATGTGTGTGGAATGTGGTGTGTGGAATGTGTGGGAATGTGGGGTGTGGAATGGGGGTGGGAATGTATGTGGATGTGTGGTGTAGATGTGGGGGGAATGGGTGGAAGTGGTGGGGAATGTGGGGGGAAGGGGTGTGGGATTGGGTGTGGAAAGGGGGTGGGGGTATGGTGGGGAAGGTGGTGTGGTGTGGTTAAAATCGAAGTGTGGTGTGTGGAATGTGGTGTGTGTGTGTGGAATGTGTGTGGAATGTGGTGTGTGGAATGTGTGTAGAATGTGGTGTGTGGAATGTGTGTGGAATGTGGAATGTGTGTGGAATGTGGTGTGTGGAATGTGTGTGGAATGTGTGTGGAATGTGGTGTGTGGAATATGGTGTGTGGAATGTGTGTGGAATGTGGTGTGTGGGGCATGTGTGTGGAATGTGTGTGGAATGTGTATGGAATGTGTGTGGAATGTGTATGGAATGTGTGTGGAATGTGCATGGAATGTGCGTGGAATGTGTGTGGAATGTGCATGGAATGTGTGTGGAATGTGCGTGGAATGTGCGTGAAATGTGTGTGGAATGTGTGTGGAATGTGTGTGGAATTTGTGTGGAATGTGTGTGGAATGTGCAAGGAATGTGTGTGGAATGTGCGTGGAATGTGCGTGGAATGTGTGTGGAATGTGGTGTGTGGAATGTGGTGTGTGGAATGTGTGTGGGATGTGTGTGGAATGTGGTGTGTGTGGAATGTGGTGTGTGGAATGTGTGTGGAATGTGTGTGGAATTTGGTGTGTGGAATGTGTGTGGAATGTGTGTGGAATGTGGTGTGTGTGGAATGTGGTGTGTGTGGAATGTGGTGTGTGGAATGTGGTGTGTGTGTGTGGAATGTTTGTGGGATGTGGTGTGTGGAATATGTGTAGAATGTGGTGTGTGGAGTGTGGATTGTGCATGGAATGTGCGTGGAATGTGTGTGGAATGTGCATGGAATGTGTGTGGAATGTGCGTGGAATGTGCATGAAATGTGTGTGGAATGTGTGTGGAATGTGTAAGGAATGTGTGTGGAATGTGTGTGGAATGTGTGTGGAATGTGCATGGAATGTGTGTGGAATGTGTGTGGAATGTGCGTGGAATGTGCATGGAATATGTGTGGAATGTGCGTGGAATGTGATGTGTGGAATGTGGTGTGTGGAATGTGTGTGGGATGTGTGTGGAATGTGGTGTGTGGAATGTGGTGTGTGGAATGTGGTGTGTGGAATGTGTGTGTGGAATGTGTGTGGAATGTGGAATGTGTGTGGAATGTGGTGTGTGTGGAATGTGGTGTGTGTGGAATGTGGTGTGTGGAATGTGTGTGGAATGTGGTGTGTGGAATGTGGTGTGGAATGTGTGTGGAATGTGTGTGGAATGCGTGTGGAATGTGGTGTGTGGAATGGGGTGTGTGGAATGGGGTGTGTGGAATGGGGTGTTTGGAATGGGGTGTGTGGAATGTGTGTGGAATGTGTGTGGAATGTGTGTGGAATGTGTGTGGAATGTAGTGTGTGGAATGTGGTGTGTGGCATGTGTGTGGAATTTGGAATGTGTGGAATGTGGAGTGTGTGTGTGGAATGTGGAATGTGTGTGGAATGTGGTGTGTGGAATGTGTATGGAATGTGGTGTGTGGAATGTGGTGTGGAATGTGTGTGGACTGTGTGTGGAATGTGTGTGGAATGGGGTGTGTGAAATGGGGGGTGTGGAATGGGGTGTGTGGAATGTGGTGTGTGGAATGTGTGTGGAATGTGGTGTGTGGAATGTGTATGGAATGTGTGTGGAATGTGCCTGGAATATGCGTGGAATGTGTGTGGAATGTGCATGGAATGTGTGTGGAATGTGCATGGAATGTGCGTGAAATGTGTGTGGAATGTGGTGTGTGTGGAATGTGGTGTGTGGAATGTGTGTGGAATGTGTTGTGTGGAATGTGGTGTGTGGAGTGTGTGTGGAATGTGTGTGGAATGTGTGTGGAATGTGGTATGTGTGGAATGTGGTGTGTGTGGAAACAGGGTGTGTGGAATTTGGTGTGTGGAATGTGGTGTGTGTGTGTGGAATGTGTGTGGAATGTGGTGTGTGTAATGTGTGTAAAATTTGGTGTGTGGAATGTGGAATGTGTGTGGAATGTGGTGTGTGGAATGTGGTGTGTGGAATGTGGTGTGGAATGTGGTGTGTGGAATGTGTGTGGAATGTGGTGTGTGTGGAATGTGTTGTGTGGAATGTGTGTGGAATGTTGTGTGTGGAATGTGGTGTGTGGAATGTGTGAAATGTGGTGCGTGTGGAATGTGTTGTGTGGAATGTGGTGTGTGTGGTGTGTGTGGAATGTGTGTGGAATGTGGTTTGTGGAATGTGTGTGGAATGTGGTGTGTGGAATGTGTGTGGAATGTGTGTCGAATGTGTGTGGAATGTGGTGTGTGGAATGTGTGTGGAATGTGGTGTGTGGAATGTGTGTGTGGAATGTATGTGGAATGTGTGTGTAGAATGTGTGTGGAATGTGTGTGGAATGTGGTGTGTGGAATGTGTGTGGAATGTGGTGTGTGGAATGTGTGTGGAAAGTGTTGTGTGGGATGTGTGTGGAATGTGGTGTGTGTGGAATGTGGTGTGTGGAATGTGGTGTGTGTGTGTGGAATGTGTGTGGAATGTGGTGTGGGGAATGTGTGTAGAATGTGGTGTGTGGAATGTGTGTGGAATGTGGAATGTGTGTGGAATGTGGTGTGTGGAATGTGTGTGGAATGTGTGTGGAATGTGGTGTGTGGAATATGGTGTGTGGAATGTGTGTGGAATGTGGTGTGTGGGGCATGTGTTGTGTGGAATGTGTGTGGAATGTTGTGTGTGGAATGTGGTGTGTGGAATGTGTGAAATGTGGTGCGTGTGGAATGTGGTGTGTGGAATGTGGTGTGTGTGGTGTGTGTGGAATGTGGTTTGTGGAATGTGTGTGGAATGTGGTGTGTGGAATGTGTGTGGAATGTGTGTCGAATGTGTGTGGAATGTGGTGTGTGGAATGTGTGTGGAATGTGGTGTGTGGAATGTGTGTGTGGAATGTATGTGGAATGTGTGTGTAGAATGTGTGTGGAATGTGTGTGGAATGTGGTGTGTGGAATGTGTGTGGAATGTGGTGTGTGGAATGTGTGTGGAAAGTGTTGTGTGGAATGTGTGTGGAATGTGGTGTGTGTGGAATGTGGTGTGTGGAATGTGGTGTGTGTGTGTGGAATGTGTGTGGAATGTGGTGTGTGGAATGTGTGTAGAATGTGGTGTGTGGAATGTGTGTGGAATGTGTGTGGAATGTGGTGTGTGGAATGTGTGTGGAATGTGTGTGGAATGTGGTGTGTGGAATATGGTGTGTGGAATGTGTGTGGAATGTGGTGTGTGGGGCATGTGTGTGGAATGTGTGTGGAATGTGTATGGAATGTGTGTGGAATGTGTATGGAATGTGTATGGAATGTGCATGGAATGTGCGTGGAATGTGTGTGGAATGTGCATGGAATGTGTGTGGAATGTGCGTGGAATGTGCGTGAAATGTGTGTGGAATGTGTGTGGAATGTGTGTGGAATTTGTGTGGAATGTGTGTGGAATGTGCAAGGAATGTGTGTGGAATGTGCGTGGAATGTGCGTGGAATGTGTGTGGAATGTGTGTGGAATGTGGTGTGTGGAATGTGGTGTGTGGAATGTGTGTGGGATGTGTGTGGAATGTGGTGTGTGTGGAATGTGGTGTGTGGAATGTGTGTAATGTGTGTGGAATTTGGTGTGTGGAATGTGTGTGGAATGTGTGTGGAATGTGGTGTGTGTGGAATGTGGTGTGTGTGGAATGTGGTGTGTGGAATGTGGTGTGTGTGTGTGGAATGTTTGTGGGATGTGGTGTGTGGAATGTGTGTAGAATGTGGTGTGTGGAGTGTGGATTGTGCATGGAATGTGCGTGGAATGTGTGTGGAATGTGCATGGAATGTGTGTGGAATGTGCGTGGAATGTGCATGAAATGTGTGTGGAATGTGTGTGGAATATGTAAGGAATGTGTGTGGAATGTGTGTGGAATGTGTGTGGAATGTGCATGGAATGTGTGTGGAATGTGCGTGGAATGTGCATGGAATATGTGTGGAATGTGCGTGGAATGTGATGTGTGGAATGTGGTGTGTGGA